>NW_026989362.1:0-34095 GCF_030222135.1 Aotus nancymaae
GATTTAGAAGCAGATATTTCCCTGTGCTTACTGCTGTTTCTTCCATATGCCGGTAATGGGCTGAAAACGCCTGTTTTGGGACAGTGCAGAGAAAGTCTCTGCAGACTGCTGAATCCACACACAGGTTTAACTCTGGAAGTTGAGTGCACACATTTACAACCGTTCTGTTAGATAGCTGCATTTTGGATTTAGAAGCAGATATTTCCCTGTGCTTACTGCTGTTTCTTCCATATGCCGGTAATGGGCTGAAAACGCCTGTTTTGGGACTCTGCAGAGAAAGTCTCTGCAGACTGCTGAATCCACACACGGGTTTAACTCTGGAAGTTGAGTGCACACATTGACAACCGTTCTGTTAGATAGCTGCGTTTTGGATTTAGAAGCAGATATTTCCCTGTGCTTACTGCTGTTTCTTCCATATGCCGGTAATGGGCTGAAAACGCCTGTTTTGGGACTCTGCAGAGAAAGTCTCTGCAGACTGCTGAATCCACACACGGGTTTAACTCTGGAAGTTGAGTGCACACATTGACAACCGTTCTGTTAGATAGCTGCGTTTTGGATTTAGAAGCAGATATTTCCCTGTGCTTACTGCTGTTTCTTCCATATGCCGGTAATGGGCTGAAAACGCCTGTTTTGGGACTCTGCAGAGAAAGTCTCTGCAGACTGCCGAATCCACACACGGGTTTAACTCTGGAAGTTGAGTGCACACATTGACAACCGTTCTGTTAGATAGCTGCGTTTTGGATTTAGAAGCAGATATTTCCCTGTGCTTACTGCTGTTTCTTCCATATGCCGGTAATGTGCTGAAAACGCCTATTTGGGGACTCTGCAGAGAAAGTCTCTGCAGACTGCTGAATCCACACACGGGTTTAACTCTGGAAGTTGAGTGCACACATTGACAACCGTTCTGTTAGATAGCTGCGTTTTGGATTTAGAAGCAGATATTTCCCTGTGCTTACTGCTGTTTCTTCCATATGCCGGTAATGGGCTGAAAACGCCTGTTTTGGGACTCTGCAGAGAAAGTGTTTGCAGACTGCTGAATCCACACACGGGTTTAACTCTGGACGTTGAGTGCACACATTGACAACCGTTCTGTTAGATAGCTGCGTTTTGGATTTAGAAGCAGTTATTTCCCTGTGTTTACTGCCGTTTCTTCCATATGCCGGTAATGGGCTGAAAACGCCTGCTTTGGGACTCTGCAGAGAAGATGTTTGCAGACTGCTGAATCCACACACGTGTTTAACTCTGGAAGTTGAGTGCACACATTGACAACCGTTCTGTTAGATAGCTGCGTTTTGGATTTAGAAGCAGATATTTCCCTGTGATTACTGCTGTTTCTTCCATATGCCGGTAATGGGCTGAAAACGCCTGTTTGGGGACTCTGCAGAGAAAGTCTCTGCAGACTGCTGAATCCACACACGGGTTTAACTCTGGAAGTTGAGTGCACACATTGACAACCGTTCTGTTAGATAGCTGCGTTTTGGATTTAGAAGCAGATATTTCCCTGTGCTTACTGCTGTTTCTTCCATATGCCGGTAATGGGCTGAAAACGCCTGTTTTGGGACTCTGCAGAGAAAGTGTTTGCAGACTGCTGAATCCACACACGGGTTTAACTCTGGAAGTTGAGTGCACACATTGACAACCGTTCTGTTAGATAGCTGCATTTTGGATTTAGAAGCAGATATTTCCCTGGGCTTACTGCTGTTTCTTCCATATGCCGGTTATGGGCTGAAAACTCCTGTTTTGGGACTCTGCAGAGAAAGTGTTTGCAGACTCCTGAATCCACACACGGGTTTAACTCTGGAAGTTGAGTGCACACATTGACAACCGTTCTGTTAGATAGCTGCGTTTTGGATTTAGAAGCAGATATTTCCCTGTGCTTACTGCTGTTTCTTCCATATGCCGGTAATGGGCTGAAAACGCCTGTTTTGGGACTCTGCAGAGAAAGTCTCTGCAGACTGCTGAATCCACACACGGGTTTAACTCTGGAAGTTTAGTGCACACATTGACAACCGTTCTGTTAGATAGCTGCGTTTTGGATTTAGAAGCAGATATTTCCCTGTGCTTACTGCTGTTTCTTCCATATGCCGGTAATGGGCTGAAAACGCCTGTTTTGGGACTCTGCAGAGAAAGTCTCTGCAGACTGCTGAATCCACACACGGGTTTAACTCTGGAAGTTGAGTGCACACATTGACAACCGTTCTGTTAGATAGCTGCGTTTTGGATTTAGAAGCAGATATTTCCCTGTGCTTACTGCTGTTTCTTCCATAGGCCGGTAATGGGCTGAAAACGCCTGTTTTGGGACTCTGCAGAGAAAGTCTCTGCAGACTGCTGAATCCACACACGGGTTTAACTCTGGAAGTTGAGTGCACACATTGACAACCGTTCTGTTAGATAGCTGCGTTTTGGATTTAGAAGCAGATATTTCCCTGTGCTTACTGCTGTTTCTTCCATATGCCGGTAATGTGCTGAAAACGCCTATTTGGGGACTCTGCAGAGAAAGTCTCTGCAGACTGCTGAATCCACACACGGGTTTAACTCTGGAAGTTGAGTGCACACATTGACAACCGTTCTGTTAGATAGCTGCGTTTTGGATTTAGAAGCAGATATTTCCCTGTGCTTACTGCTGTTTCTTCCATATGCCGGTAATGGGCTGAAAACGCCTGTTTTGGGACAGTGCAGAGAAAGTCTCTGCAGACTGCTGAATCCACACACAGGTTTAACTCTGGAAGTTGAGTGCACACATTGACAACCGTTCTGTTAGATAGCTGCGTTTTGGATTTAGAAGCAGATATTTCCCTGTGCTTACTGCTGTTTCTTCCATATGCTGGTAAAGGGCTGAAAACGCCTGTTTTGGGACTCTGCAGAGAAAGTGTTTGCAGACTGCTGAATCCACACACGGGTTTAACTCTGGAAGTTGAGTGCACACATTGACAACCGTTCTGTTAGATAGCTGCGTTTTGGATTTAGAAGCAGATATTTCCCTGTGCTTACTGCTGTTTCTTCCATATGCCGGTAATGGGCTGAAAACGCCTGTTTTGGGACTCTGCAGAGAAAGTCTCTGCAGACTGCTGAATCCACACACGGGTTTAACTCTGGAAGTTGAGTGCACACATTGACAACCGTTCTGTTAGATAGCTGCGTTTTGGATTTAGAAGCAGATATTTCCCTGTGCTTACTGCTGTTTCTTCCATATGCCGGTAATGGGCTGAAAACGCCTGTTTTGGGACTCTGCAGAGAAAGTCTCTGCAGACTGCTGAATCCACACACGGGTTTAACTCTGGAAGTTGAGTGCACACATTGACAACCGTTCTGTTAGATAGCTGCGTTTTGGATTTAGAAGCAGATATTTCCCTGTGCTTACTGCTGTTTCTTCCATATGCCGGTAATGGGCTGAAAACGCCTGTTTTGGGACTCTGCAGAGAAAGTCTCTGCAGGCTGCTGAATCCACACACGGGTTTAACTCTGGAAGTTGAGTGCACACATTGACAACCGTTCTGTTAGATAGCTGCGTTTTGGATTTAGAAGCAGATATTTCCCTGTGCTTACTGCTGTTTCTTCCATATGCCGGTAATGGGCTGAAAACGCCTGTTTTGGGACTCTGCAGAGAAAGTCTCTGCAGACTGCCGAATCCACACACGGGTTTAACTCTGGAAGTTGAGTGCACACATTGACAACCGTTCTGTTAGATAGCTGCGTTTTGGATTTAGAAGCAGATATTTCCCTGTGCTTACTGCTGTTTCTTCCATATACCGGTAATGGGCTGAAAACGCCTGTTTTGGGACTCTGCAGAGAAAGTCTCTGCAGACTGCTGAATCCACACACGGGTTTAACTCTGGAAGTTGAGTGCACACATTGACAACCGTTCTGTTAGATAGCTGCGTTTTGGATTTAGAAGCAGATATTTCCCTGTGCTTACTGCTGTTTCTTCCATATGCCGGTAATGGGCTGAAAACGCCTGTTTTGGGACTCTGCAGAGAAAGTCTCTGCAGGCTGCTGAATCCACACACGGGTTTAACTCTGGAAGTTGAGTGCACACATTGACAACCGTTCTGTTAGATAGCTGCGTTTTGGATTTAGAAGCAGATATTTCCCTGTGCTTACTGCTGTTTCTTCCATATGCCGGTAATGGGCTGAAAACGCCTGTTTGGGGACTCTGCAGAGAAAGTCTCTGCAGACTGCTGAATCCACACACGGGTTTAACTCTGGAAGTTGAGTGCACACATTGACAACCGTTCTGTTAGATAGCTGCGTTTTGGATTTAGAAGCAGATATTTCCCTGTGCTTACTGCTGTTTCTTCCATATGCCGGTAATGGGCTGAAAACGCCTGTTTTGGGACTCTGCAGAGAAAGTCTCTGCAGACTGCTGAATCCACACACGGGTTTAACTCTGGAAGTTGAGTGCACACATTGACAACCGTTCTGTTAGATAGCTGCGTTTTGGATTTAGAAGCAGATATTTCCCTGTGCTTACTGCTGTTTCTTCCATATGCCGGTAATGGGCTGAAAACGCCTGTTTTGGGACTCTCCAGAGAAAGTCTCTGCAGACTGCTGAATCCACACACGGGTTTAACTCTGGAAGTTGAGTGCACACATTGACAACCGTTCTGTTAGATAGCTTCGTTTTGGATTTAGAAGCAGATATTTCCCTGTGCTTACTGCTGTTTCTTCCATATGCCGGTAATGGGCTGAAAACGCCTGTTTTGGGACTCTGCAGAGAAAGTCTCTGCAGACTGCCGAATCCACACACGGGTTTAACTCTGGAAGTTGAGTGCACACATTGACAACCGTTCTGTTAGATAGCTGCGTTTTGGATTTAGAAGCAGATATTTCCCTGTGCTTACTGCTGTTTCTTCCATATGCCGGTAATGGGCTGAAAACGCCTATTTGGGGACTCTGCAGAGAAAGTCTCTGCAGACTGCTGAATCCACACACGGGTTTAACTCTGGAAGTTGAGTGCACACATTGACAACCGTTCTGTTAGATAGCTGCGTTTTGGATTTAGAAGCAGATATTTCCCTGTGCTTACTGCTGTTTCTTCCATATGCCGGTAATGTGCTGAAAACGCCTATTTGGGGACTCTGCAGAGAAAGTCTCTGCAGACTGCTGAATCCACACACGGGTTTAACTCTGGAAGTTGAGTGCACACATTGACAACCGTTCTGTTAGATAGCTGCGTTTTGGATTTAGAAGCAGATATTTCCCTGTGCTTACTGCTGTTTCTTCCATATGCCGGTAATGGGCTGAAAACGCCTGTTTTGGGACAGTGCAGAGAAAGTCTCTGCAGACTGCTGAATCCACACACAGGTTTAACTCTGGAAGTTGAGTGCACACATTGACAACCGTTCTGTTAGATAGCTGCGTTTTGGATTTAGAAGCAGATATTTCCCTGTGCTTACTGCTGTTTCTTCCATATGCTGGTAAAGGGCTGAAAACGCCTGTTTTGGGACTCTGCAGAGAAAGTGTTTGCAGACTGCTGAATCCACACACGGGTTTAACTCTGGAAGTTGAGTGCACACATTGACAACCGTTCTGTTAGATAGCTGCGTTTTGGATTTAGAAGCAGATATTTCCCTGTGCTTACTGCTGTTTCTTCCATATGCCGGTAATGGGCTGAAAACGCCTGTTTTGGGACTCTGCAGAGAAAGTGTTTGCAGACTGCTGAATCCACACACGGGTTTAACTCTGGAAGTTGAGTGCACACATTGACAACCGTTCTGTTAGATAGCTGTGTTTTGGATTTAGAAGCAGATATTTCCCTATGCTTACTGCCGTTTCTTCCATATGCCGGTAATGGGCTGAAAACGCCTGTTTTGGGACTCTGCAGAGAAAGTGTTTGCAGACTGCTGAATCCACAAACGGGTTTAACTCTGGAAGTTGAGTGCACACATTGACAACCGTTCTGTTAGATAGCTGCGTTTTGGATTTAGAAGCAGTTATTTCCCCGTGTTTACTGCCGTTTCTTCCATATGCCGGTAATGGGCTGAAAACGCCTGCTTTGGGACTCTGCAGAGAAGATGTTTGCAGACTGCTGAATCCACACACGTGTTTAACTCTGGAAGTTGAGTGCACACATTGACAACCGTTCTGTTAGATAGCTGCGTTTTGGATTTAGAAGCAGATATTTCCCTGTGATTACTGCTGTTTCTTCCATATGCCGGTAATGGGCTGAAAACACCTGTTTGGGGACTCTGCAGAGAAAGTCTCTGCAGTCTGCTGAATCCACACACGGGTTTAACTCTGGAAGTTGAGTGCACACATTGACAACCGTTCTGTTAGATAGCTGCGTTTTGGATTTAGAAGCAGATATTTCCCTGTGCTTACTGCTGTTTCTTCCATATGCCGGTAATGGGCTGAAAACGCCTGTTTTGGGACTCTGCAGAGAAAGTGTTTGCAGACTGCTGAATCCACACACGGGTTTAACTCTGGAAGTTGAGTGCACACATTGACAACCGTTCTGTTAGATAGCTGCATTTTGGATTTAGAAGCAGATATTTCCCTGGGCTTACTGCTGTTTCTTCCATATGCCGGTAATGGGCTGAAAACTCCTGTTTTGGGACTCTGCAGAGAAAGTGTTTGCAGACTCCTGAATCCACACACGGGTTTAACTCTGGAAGTTGAGTGCACACATTGACAACCGTTCTGTTAGATAGCTGCGTTTTGGATTTAGAAGCAGATATTTCCCTGTGCTTACTGCTGTTTCTTCCATATGCCGGTAATGGGCTGAAAACGCCTGTTTTGGGACTCTGCAGAGAAAGTCTCTGCAGACTGCTGAATCCACACACGGGTTTAACTCTGGAAGTTGAGTGCACACATTGACAACCGTTCTGTTAGATAGCTGCGTTTTGGATTTAGAAGCAGATATTTCCCTGTGCTTACTGCTGTTTCTTCCATATGCCGGTAATGGGCTGAAAACGCCTGTTTTGGGACTCTGCAGAGAAAGTCTCTGCAGACTGCTGAATCCACACACGGGTTTAACTCTGGAAGTTGAGTGCACACATTGACAACCGTTCTGTTAGATAGCTGCGTTTTGGATTTAGAAGCAGATATTTCCCTGTGCTTACTGCTGTTTCTTCCATATGCCGGTAATGGGCTGAAAACGCCTGTTTTGGGACTCTGCAGAGAAAGTCTCTGCAGACTGCTGAATCCACACACGGGTTTAACTCTGGAAGTTGAGTGCACACATTGACAACCGTTCTGTTAGATAGCTGCGTTTTGGATTTAGAAGCAGATATTTCCCTGTGCTTACTGCTGTTTCTTCCATATGCCGGTAATGGGCTGAAAACGCCTGTTTTGGGACTCTGCAGAGAAAGTCTCTGCAGACTGCTGAATCCACACACGGGTTTAACTCTGGAAGTTGAGTGCACACATTGACAACCGTTCTGTTAGATAGCTGCGTTTTGGATTTAGAAGCAGATATTTCCCTGTGCTTACTGCTGTTTCTTCCATATGCCGGTAATGGTCTGAAAACGCCTGTTTTGGGACTCTGCAGAGAAAGTCTCTGCAGGCTGCTGAATCCACACACGGGTTTAACTCTGGAAGTTGAGTGCACACATTGACAACCGTTCTGTTAGATAGCTGCGTTTTGGATTTAGAAGCAGATATTTCCCTGTGCTTACTGCTGTTTCTTCCATATGCCGGTAATGGGCTGAAAACGCCTGTTTTGGGACTCTGCAGAGAAAGTCTCTGCAGACTTCCGAATCCACACACGGGTTTAACTCTGGAAGTTGAGTGCACACATTGACAACCGTTCTGTTAGATAGCTGCGTTTTGGATTTAGAAGCAGATATTTCCCTGTGCTTACTGCTGTTTCTTCCATATGCCGGTAATGGGCTGAAAACGCCTGTTTTGGGACTCTGCAGAGAAAGTCTCTGCAGACTGCTGAATCCACACACGGGTTTAACTCTGGAAGTTTAGTGCACACATTGACAACCGTTCTGTTAGATAGCTGCGTTTTGGATTTAGAAGCAGATATTTCCCTGTGCTTACTGCTGTTTCTTCCATATGCCGGTAATGGGCTGAAAACGCCTGTTTGGGGACTCTGCAGAGAAAGTCTCTGCAGACTGCTGAATCCACACACGGGTTTAACTCTGGAAGTTGAGTGCACACATTGACAACCGTTCTGTTAGATAGCTGCGTTTTGGATTTAGAAGCAGATATTTCCCTGTGCTTACTGCTGTTTCTTCCATATGCCGGTAATGGGCTGAAAACGCCTGTTTTGGGACTCTGCAGAGAAAGTCTCTGCAGACTGCCGAATCCACACACGGGTTTAACTCTGGAAGTTGAGTGCACACATTGACAACCGTTCTGTTAGATAGCTGCGTTTTGGATTTAGAAGCAGATATTTCCCTGTGCTTACTGCTGTTTCTTCCATATGCCGGTAATGTGCTGAAAACGCCTATTTGGGGACTCTGCAGAGAAAGTCTCTGCAGACTGCTGAATCCACACACGGGTTTAACTCTGGAAGTTGAGTGCACACATTGACAACCGTTCTGTTAGATAGCTGCGTTTTGGATTTAGAAGCAGATATTTCCCTGTGCTTACTGCTGTTTCTTCCATATGCCGGTAATGGGCTGAAAACGCCTGTTTTGGGACAGTGCAGAGAAAGTCTCTGCAGACTGCTGAATCCACACACAGGTTTAACTCTGGAAGTTGAGTGCACACATTGACAACCGTTCTGTTAGATAGCTGCGTTTTGGATTTAGAAGCAGATATTTCCCTGTGCTTACTGCTGTTTCTTCCATATGCTGGTAAAGGGCTGAAAACGCCTGTTTTGGGACTCTGTAGAGAAAGTGTTTGCAGACTGCTGAATCCACACACGGGTTTAACTCTGGAAGTTGAGTGCACACATTGACAACCGTTCTGTTAGATAGCTGCGTTGTGGATTTAGAAGCAGATATTTCCCTGTGCTTACTGCTGTTTCTTCCATATGCCGGTAATGGGCTGAAAACGCCTGTTTTGGGACTCTGCAGAGAAAGTTTTTGCAGACTGCTGAATCCACACACGGGTTTAACTCTGGACGTTGAGTGCACACATTGACAACCGTTCTGTTAGATAGCTGCGTTTTGGATTTAGAAGCAGTTATTTCCCTGTGTTTACTGCCGTTTCTTCCATATGCCGGTAATGGGCTGAAAACGCCTGCTTTGGGACTCTGCAGAGAAGATGTTTGCAGACTGCTGAATCCACACACGTGTTTAACTCTGGAAGTTGAGTGCACACATTGACAACCGTTCTGTTAGATAGCTGCGTTTTGGATTTAGAAGCAGATATTTCCCTGTGATTACTGCTGTTTCTTCCATATGCCGGTAATGGGCTGAAAACGCCTGTTTGGGGACTCTGCAGAGAAAGTCTCTGCAGACTGCTGAATCCACACACGGGTTTAACTCTGGAAGTTGAGTGCACACATTGACAACCGTTCTGTTAGATAGCTGCGTTTTGGATTTAGAAGCAGATATTTCCCTGTGCTTACTGCTGTTTCTTCCATATGCCGGTAATGGGCTGAAAACGCCTGTTTTGGGACTCTGCAGAGAAAGTGTTTGCAGACTGCTGAATCCACACACGGGTTTAACTCTGGAAGTTGAGTGCACACATTGACAACCGTTCTGTTAGATAGCTGCATTTTGGATTTAGAAGCAGATATTTCCCTGGGCTTACTGCTGTTTCTTCCATATGCCGGTAATGGGCTGAAAACTCCTGTTTTGGGACTCTGCAGAGAAAGTGTTTGCAGACTCCTGAATCCACACACGGGTTTAACTCTGGAAGTTGAGTGCACACATTGACAACCGTTCTGTTAGATAGCTGCGTTTTGGATTTAGAAGCAGATATTTCCCTGTGCTTACTGCTGTTTCTTCCATATGCCGGTAATGGGCTGAAAACGCCTGTTTTGGGACTCTGCAGAGAAAGTCTCTGCAGACTGCTGAATCCACACACGGGTTTAACTCTGGAAGTTGAGTGCACACATTGACAACCGTTCTGTTAGATAGCTGCGTTTTGGATTTAGAAGCAGATATTTCCCTGTGCTTACTGCTGTTTCTTCCATATGCCGGTAATGGGCTGAAAACGCCTGTTTTGGGACTCTGCAGAGAAAGTCTCTGCAGGCTGCTGAATCCACACACGGGTTTAACTCTGGAAGTTGAGTGCACACATTGACAACCGTTCTGTTAGATAGCTGCGTTTTGGATTTAGAAGCAGATATTTCCCTGTGCTTACTGCTGTTTCTTCCATATGCCGGTAATGGGCTGAAAACGCCTGTTTGGGGACTCTGCAGAGAACGTCTCTGCAGGCTGCTGAATCCACACACGGGTTTAACTCTGGAAGTTGAGTGCACACATTGACAACCGTTCTGTTAGATAGCTGCGTTTTGGATTTAGAAGCAGATATTTCCCTGTGTTTACTGCTGTTTCTTCCATATGCCGGTAATGGGCTGAAAACGCCTGTTTGGGGACTCTGCAGAGAAAGTCTCTGCAGACTGCTGAATCCACACACGGGTTTAACTCTGGAAGTTGAGTGCACACATTGACAACCGTTCTGTTAGATAGCTGCGTTTTGGATTTAGAAGCAGATATTTCCCTGTGCTTACTGCTGTTTCTTCCATATGCCGGTAATGGGCTGAAAACGCCTGTTTTGGGACTCTGCAGAGAAAGTCTCTGCAGACTGCTGAATCCACACACGGGTTTAACTCTGGAAGTTGAGTGCACACATTGACAACCGTTCTGTTAGATAGCTGCGTTTTGGATTTAGAAGCAGATATTTCCCTGTGCTTACTGCTGTTTCTTCCATATGCCGGTAATGGGCTGAAAACGCCTGTTTTGGGACTCTGCAGAGAAAGTCTCTGCAGACTGCTGAATCCACACACGGGTTTAACTCTGGAAGTTGAGTGCACACATTGACAACCGTTCTGTTAGATAGCTTCGTTTTGGATTTAGAAGCAGATATTTCCCTGTGCTTACTGCTGTTTCTTCCATATGCCGGTAATGGGCTGAAAACGCCTGTTTTGGGACTCTGCAGAGAAAGTCTCTGCAGACTGCCGAATCCACACACGGGTTTAACTCTGGAAGTTGAGTGCACACATTGACAACCGTTCTGTTAGATAGCTGCGTTTTGGATTTAGAAGCAGATATTTCCCTGTGCTTACTGCTGTTTCTTCCATATGCCGGTAATGTGCTGAAAACGCCTATTTGGGGACTCTGCAGAGAAAGTCTCTGCAGACTGCTGAATCCACACACGGGTTTAACTCTGGAAGTTGAGTGCACACATTGACAACCGTTCTGTTAGATAGCTGCGTTTTGGATTTAGAAGCAGATATTTCCCTGTGCTTACTGCTGTTTCTTCCATATGCCGGTAATGGGCTGAAAACGCCTGTTTTGGGACAGTGCAGAGAAAGTCTCTGCAGACTGCTGAATCCACACACAGGTTTAACTCTGGAAGTTGAGTGCACACATTGACAACCGTTCTGTTAGATAGCTGCGTTTTGGATTTAGAAGCAGATATTTCCCTGTGCTTACTGCTGTTTCTTCCATATGCTGGTAAAGGGCTGAAAACGCCTGTTTTGGGACTCTGCAGAGAAAGTGTTTGCAGACTGCTGAATCCACACACGGGTTTAACTCTGGAAGTTGAGTGCACACATTGACAACCGTTCTGTTAGATAGCTGCGTTGTGGATTTAGAAGCAGATATTTCCCTGTGCTTACTGCTGTTTCTTCCATATGCCGGTAATGGGATGAAAACGCCTGTTTTGGGACTCTGCAGAGAAAGTGTTTGCAGACTGCTGAATCCACACACGGGTTTAACTCTGGACGTTGAGTGCACACATTGACAACCGTTCTGTTAGATAGCTGCGTTTTGGATTTAGAAGCAGTTATTTCCCTGTATTTACTGCCGTTTCTTCCATATGCCGGTAATGGGTTGAAAACGCCTGCTTTGGCACTCTGCAGAGAAGATGTTTGCAGACTGCTGAATCCACACACGTGTTTAACTCTGGAAGTTGAGTGCACACATTGACAACCGTTCTGTTAGATAGCTGCGTTTTGGATTTAGAAGCAGATATTTCCCTGTGATTACTGCTGTTTCTTCCATATGCCGGTAATGGGCTGAAAACGCCTGTTTGGGGACTCTGCAGAGAAAGTCTCTGCAGACTGCTGAATCCACACACGGGTTTAACTCTGGAAGTTGAGTGCACACATTGACAACCGTTCTGTTAGATAGCTGCGTTTTGGATTTAGAAGCAGATATTTCCCTGTGCTTACTGCTGTTTCTTCCATATGCCGGTAATGGGCTGAAAACGCCTGTTTTGGGACTCTGCAGAGAAAGTGTTTGCAGACTGCTGAATCCACACACGGGTTTAACTCTGGAAGTTGAGTGCACACATTGACAACCGTTCTGTTAGATAGCTGCATTTTGGATTTAGAAGCAGATATTTCCCTGGGCTTACTGCTGTTTCTTCCATATGCCGGTAATGCGCTGAAAACTCCTGTTTTGGGACTCTGCAGAGAAAGTGTTTGCAGACTCCTGAATCCACACACGGTTTTAACTCTGGAAGTTGAGTGCACACATTGACAACCGTTCTGTTAGATAGCTGCGTTTTGGATTTAGAAGCAGATATTTCCCTGTGCTTACTGCTGTTTCTTCCATATGCCGGTAATGGGCTGAAAACGCCTGTTTTGGGACTCTGCAGAGAAAGTCTCTGCAGACTGCTGAATCCACACACGGGTTTAACTCTGGAAGTTGAGTGCACACATTGACAACCGTTCTGTTAGATAGCTGCGTTTTGGATTTAGAAGCAGATATTTCCCTGTGCTTACTGCTGTTTCTTCCATATGCCGGTAATGGTCTGAAAACGCCTGTTTTGGGACTCTGCAGAGAAAGTCTCTGCAGGCTGCTGAATCCACACACGGGTTTAACTCTGGAAGTTGAGTGCACACATTGACAACCGTTCTGTTAGATAGCTGCGTTTTGGATTTAGAAGCAGATATTTCCCTGTGCTTACTGCTGTTTCTTCCATATGCCGGTAATGGGCTGAAAACGCCTGTTTGGGGACTCTGCAGAGAACGTCTCTGCAGGCTGCTGAATCCACACACGGGTTTAACTCTGGAAGTTGAGTGCACACATTGACAACCGTTCTGTTAGATAGCTGCGTTTTGGATTTAGAAGCAGATATTTCCCTGTGTTTACTGCTGTTTCTTCCATATGCCGGTAATGGGCTGAAAACGCCTGTTTGGGGACTCTGCAGAGAAAGTCTCTGCAGACTGCTGAATCCACACACGGGTTTAACTCTGGAAGTTGAGTGCACACATTGACAACCGTTCTGTTAGATAGCTGCGTTTTGGATTTAGAAGCAGATATTTCCCTGTGCTTACTGCTGTTTCTTCCATATGCCGGTAATGGGCTGAAAACGCCTGTTTTGGGACTCTGCAGAGAAAGTCTCTGCAGACTGCTGAATCCACACACGGGTTTAACTCTGGAAGTTGAGTGCACACATTGACAACCGTTCTGTTAGATAGCTGCGTTTTGGATTTAGAAGCAGATATTTCCCTGTGCTTACTGCTGTTTCTTCCATATGCCGGTAATGGGCTGAAAACGCCTGTTTTGGGACTCTGCAGAGAAAGTCTCTGCAGACTGCTGAATCCACACACGGGTTTAACTCTGGAAGTTGAGTGCACACATTGACAACCGTTCTGTTAGATAGCTTCGTTTTGGATTTAGAAGCAGATATTTCCCTGTGCTTACTGCTGTTTCTTCCATATGCCGGTAATGGGCTGAAAACGCCTGTTTTGGGACTCTGCAGAGAAAGTCTCTGCAGACTGCCGAATCCACACACGGGTTTAACTCTGGAAGTTGAGTGCACACATTGACAACCGTTCTGTTAGATAGCTGCGTTTTGGATTTAGAAGCAGATATTTCCCTGTGCTTACTGCTGTTTCTTCCATATGCCGGTAATGTGCTGAAAACGCCTATTTGGGGACTCTGCAGAGAAAGTCTCTGCAGACTGCTGAATCCACACACGGGTTTAACTCTGGAAGTTGAGTGCACACATTGACAACCGTTCTGTTAGATAGCTGCGTTTTGGATTTAGAAGCAGATATTTCCCTGTGCTTACTGCTGTTTCTTCCATATGCCGGTAATGGGCTGAAAACGCCTGTTTTGGGACAGTGCAGAGAAAGTCTCTGCAGACTGCTGAATCCACACACAGGTTTAACTCTGGAAGTTGAGTGCACACATTGACAACCGTTCTGTTAGATAGCTGCGTTTTGGATTTAGAAGCAGATATTTCCCTGTGCTTACTGCTGTTTCTTCCATATGCTGGTAAAGGGCTGAAAACGCCTGTTTTGGGACTCTGCAGAGAAAGTGTTTGCAGACTGCTGAATCCACACACGGGTTTAACTCTGGAAGTTGAGTGCACACATTGACAACCGTTCTGTTAGATAGCTGCGTTGTGGATTTAGAAGCAGATATTTCCCTGTGCTTACTGCTGTTTCTTCCATATGCCGGTAATGGGATGAAAACGCCTGTTTTGGGACTCTGCAGAGAAAGTGTTTGCAGACTGCTGAATCCACACACGGGTTTAACTCTGGACGTTGAGTGCACACATTGACAACCGTTCTGTTAGATAGCTGCGTTTTGGATTTAGAAGCAGTTATTTCCCTGTGTTTACTGCCGTTTCTTCCATATGCCGGTAATGGGTTGAAAACGCCTGCTTTGGGACTCTGCAGAGAAGATGTTTGCAGACTGCTGAATCCACACACGTGTTTAACTCTGGAAGTTGAGTGCACACATTGACAACCGTTCTGTTAGATAGCTGCGTTTTGGATTTAGAAGCAGATATTTCCCTGTGCTTACTGCTGTTTCTTCCATATGCCGGTAATGGGCTGAAAACGCCTGTTTGGGGACTCTGCAGAGAAAGTCTCTGCAGACTGCTGAATCCACACACGGGTTTAACTCTGGAAGTTGAGTGCACACATTGACAACCGTTCTGTTAGATAGCTGCGTTTTGGATTTAGAAGCAGATATTTCCCTGTGCTTACTGCTGTTTCTTCCATATGCCGGTAATGGGCTGAAAACGCCTGTTTTGGGACTCTGCAGAGAAAGTCTCTGCAGACTGCCGAATCCACACACGGGTTTAACTCTGGAAGTTGAGTGCACACATTGACAACCGTTCTGTTAGATAGCTGCGTTTTGGATTTAGAAGCAGATATTTCCCTGTGCTTACTGCTGTTTCTTCCATATGCCGGTAATGTGCTGAAAACGCCTATTTGGGGACTCTGCAGAGAAAGTCTCTGCAGACTGCTGAATCCACACACGGGTTTAACTCTGGAAGTTGAGTGCACACATTGACAACCGTTCTGTTAGATAGCTGCGTTTTGGATTTAGAAGCAGATATTTCCCTGTGCTTACTGCTGTTTCTTCCATATGCCGGTAATGGGCTGAAAACGCCTGTTTTGGGACAGTGCAGAGAAAGTCTCTGCAGACTGCTGAATCCACACACAGGTTTAACTCTGGAAGTTGAGTGCACACATTGACAACCGTTCTGTTAGATAGCTGCGTTTTGGATTTAGAAGCAGATATTTCCCTGTGCTTACTGCTGTTTCTTCCATATGCTGGTAAAGGGCTGAAAACGCCTGTTTTGGGACTCTGTAGAGAAAGTGTTTGCAGACTGCTGAATCCACACACGGGTTTAACTCTGGAAGTTGAGTGCACACATTGACAACCGTTCTGTTAGATAGCTGCGTTGTGGATTTAGAAGCAGATATTTCCCTGTGCTTACTGCTGTTTCTTCCATATGCCGGTAATGGGCTGAAAACGCCTGTTTTGGGACTCTGCAGAGAAAGTTTTTGCAGACTGCTGAATCCACACACGGGTTTAACTCTGGACGTTGAGTGCACACATTGACAACCGTTCTGTTAGATAGCTGCGTTTTGGATTTAGAAGCAGTTATTTCCCTGTGTTTACTGCCGTTTCTTCCATATGCCGGTAATGGGCTGAAAACGCCTGCTTTGGGACTCTGCAGAGAAGATGTTTGCAGACTGCTGAATCCACACACGTGTTTAACTCTGGAAGTTGAGTGCACACATTGACAACCGTTCTGTTAGATAGCTGCGTTTTGGATTTAGAAGCAGATATTTCCCTGTGATTACTGCTGTTTCTTCCATATGCCGGTAATGGGCTGAAAACGCCTGTTTGGGGACTCTGCAGAGAAAGTCTCTGCAGACTGCTGAATCCACACACGGGTTTAACTCTGGAAGTTGAGTGCACACATTGACAACCGTTCTGTTAGATAGCTGCGTTTTGGATTTAGAAGCAGATATTTCCCTGTGCTTACTGCTGTTTCTTCCATATGCCGGTAATGGGCTGAAAACGCCTGTTTTGGGACTCTGCAGAGAAAGTGTTTGCAGACTGCTGAATCCACACACGGGTTTAACTCTGGAAGTTGAGTGCACACATTGACAACCGTTCTGTTAGATAGCTGCATTTTGGATTTAGAAGCAGATATTTCCCTGGGCTTACTGCTGTTTCTTCCATATGCCGGTAATGGGCTGAAAACTCCTGTTTTGGGACTCTGCAGAGAAAGTGTTTGCAGACTCCTGAATCCACACACGGGTTTAACTCTGGAAGTTGAGTGCACACATTGACAACCGTTCTGTTAGATAGCTGCGTTTTGGATTTAGAAGCAGATATTTCCCTGTGCTTACTGCTGTTTCTTCCATATGCCGGTAATGGGCTGAAAACGCCTGTTTTGGGACTCTGCAGAGAAAGTCTCTGCAGACTGCTGAATCCACACACGGGTTTAACTCTGGAAGTTGAGTGCACACATTGACAACCGTTCTGTTAGATAGCTGCGTTTTGGATTTAGAAGCAGATATTTCCCTGTGCTTACTGCTGTTTCTTCCATATGCCGGTAATGGGCTGAAAACGCCTGTTTTGGGACTCTGCAGAGAAAGTCTCTGCAGGCTGCTGAATCCACACACGGGTTTAACTCTGGAAGTTGAGTGCACACATTGACAACCGTTCTGTTAGATAGCTGCGTTTTGGATTTAGAAGCAGATATTTCCCTGTGCTTACTGCTGTTTCTTCCATATGCCGGTAATGGGCTGAAAACGCCTGTTTGGGGACTCTGCAGAGAACGTCTCTGCAGGCTGCTGAATCCACACACGGGTTTAACTCTGGAAGTTGAGTGCACACATTGACAACCGTTCTGTTAGATAGCTGCGTTTTGGATTTAGAAGCAGATATTTCCCTGTGTTTACTGCTGTTTCTTCCATATGCCGGTAATGGGCTGAAAACGCCTGTTTGGGGACTCTGCAGAGAAAGTCTCTGCAGACTGCTGAATCCACACACGGGTTTAACTCTGGAAGTTGAGTGCACACATTGACAACCGTTCTGTTAGATAGCTGCGTTTTGGATTTAGAAGCAGATATTTCCCTGTGCTTACTGCTGTTTCTTCCATATGCCGGTAATGGGCTGAAAACGCCTGTTTTGGGACTCTGCAGAGAAAGTCTCTGCAGACTGCTGAATCCACACACGGGTTTAACTCTGGAAGTTGAGTGCACACATTGACAACCGTTCTGTTAGATAGCTGCGTTTTGGATTTAGAAGCAGATATTTCCCTGTGCTTACTGCTGTTTCTTCCATATGCCGGTAATGGGCTGAAAACGCCTGTTTTGGGACTCTGCAGAGAAAGTCTCTGCAGACTGCTGAATCCACACACGGGTTTAACTCTGGAAGTTGAGTGCACACATTGACAACCGTTCTGTTAGATAGCTTCGTTTTGGATTTAGAAGCAGATATTTCCCTGTGCTTACTGCTGTTTCTTCCATATGCCGGTAATGGGCTGAAAACGCCTGTTTTGGGACTCTGCAGAGAAAGTCTCTGCAGACTGCCGAATCCACACACGGGTTTAACTCTGGAAGTTGAGTGCACACATTGACAACCGTTCTGTTAGATAGCTGCGTTTTGGATTTAGAAGCAGATATTTCCCTGTGCTTACTGCTGTTTCTTCCATATGCCGGTAATGTGCTGAAAACGCCTATTTGGGGACTCTGCAGAGAAAGTCTCTGCAGACTGCTGAATCCACACACGGGTTTAACTCTGGAAGTTGAGTGCACACATTGACAACCGTTCTGTTAGATAGCTGCGTTTTGGATTTAGAAGCAGATATTTCCCTGTGCTTACTGCTGTTTCTTCCATATGCCGGTAATGGGCTGAAAACGCCTGTTTTGGGACAGTGCAGAGAAAGTCTCTGCAGACTGCTGAATCCACACACAGGTTTAACTCTGGAAGTTGAGTGCACACATTGACAACCGTTCTGTTAGATAGCTGCGTTTTGGATTTAGAAGCAGATATTTCCCTGTGCTTACTGCTGTTTCTTCCATATGCTGGTAAAGGGCTGAAAACGCCTGTTTTGGGACTCTGCAGAGAAAGTGTTTGCAGACTGCTGAATCCACACACGGGTTTAACTCTGGAAGTTGAGTGCACACATTGACAACCGTTCTGTTAGATAGCTGCGTTGTGGATTTAGAAGCAGATATTTCCCTGTGCTTACTGCTGTTTCTTCCATATGCCGGTAATGGGATGAAAACGCCTGTTTTGGGACTCTGCAGAGAAAGTGTTTGCAGACTGCTGAATCCACACACGGGTTTAACTCTGGGCGTTGAGTGCACACATTGACAACCGTTCTGTTAGATAGCTGCGTTTTGGATTTAGAAGCAGTTATTTCCCTGTATTTACTGCCGTTTCTTCCATATGCCGGTAATGGGTTGAAAACGCCTGCTTTGGCACTCTGCAGAGAAGATGTTTGCAGACTGCTGAATCCACACACGTGTTTAACTCTGGAAGTTGAGTGCACACATTGACAACCGTTCTGTTAGATAGCTGCGTTTTGGATTTAGAAGCAGATATTTCCCTGTGATTACTGCTGTTTCTTCCATATGCCGGTAATGGGCTGAAAACGCCTGTTTGGGGACTCTGCAGAGAAAGTCTCTGCAGACTGCTGAATCCACACACGGGTTTAACTCTGGAAGTTGAGTGCACACATTGACAACCGTTCTGTTAGATAGCTGCGTTTTGGATTTAGAAGCAGATATTTCCCTGTGCTTACTGCTGTTTCTTCCATATGCCGGTAATGGGCTGAAAACGCCTGTTTTGGGACTCTGCAGAGAAAGTGTTTGCAGACTGCTGAATCCACACACGGGTTTAACTCTGGAAGTTGAGTGCACACATTGACAACCGTTCTGTTAGATAGCTGCATTTTGGATTTAGAAGCAGATATTTCCCTGGGCTTACTGCTGTTTCTTCCATATGCCGGTAATGCGCTGAAAACTCCTGTTTTGGGACTCTGCAGAGAAAGTGTTTGCAGACTCCTGAATCCACACACGGTTTTAACTCTGGAAGTTGAGTGCACACATTGACAACCGTTCTGTTAGATAGCTGCGTTTTGGATTTAGAAGCAGATATTTCCCTGTGCTTACTGCTGTTTCTTCCATATGCCGGTAATGGGCTGAAAACGCCTGTTTTGGGACTCTGCAGAGAAAGTCTCTGCAGACTGCTGAATCCACACACGGGTTTAACTCTGGAAGTTGAGTGCACACATTGACAACCGTTCTGTTAGATAGCTGCGTTTTGGATTTAGAAGCAGATATTTCCCTGTGCTTACTGCTGTTTCTTCCATATGCCGGTAATGGTCTGAAAACGCCTGTTTTGGGACTCTGCAGAGAAAGTCTCTGCAGGCTGCTGAATCCACACACGGGTTTAACTCTGGAAGTTGAGTGCACACATTGACAACCGTTCTGTTAGATAGCTGCGTTTTGGATTTAGAAGCAGATATTTCCCTGTGCTTACTGCTGTTTCTTCCATATGCCGGTAATGGGCTGAAAACGCCTGTTTGGGGACTCTGCAGAGAACGTCTCTGCAGGCTGCTGAATCCACACACGGGTTTAACTCTGGAAGTTGAGTGCACACATTGACAACCGTTCTGTTAGATAGCTGCGTTTTGGATTTAGAAGCAGATATTTCCCTGTGTTTACTGCTGTTTCTTCCATATGCCGGTAATGGGCTGAAAACGCCTGTTTGGGGACTCTGCAGAGAAAGTCTCTGCAGACTGCTGAATCCACACACGGGTTTAACTCTGGAAGTTGAGTGCACACATTGACAACCGAGCTGTTAGATAGCTGCGTTTTGGATTTAGAAGCAGATATTTCCCTGTGCTTACTGCTGTTTCTTCCATATGCCGGTAATGGGCTGAAAACGCCTGTTTTGGGACTCTGCAGAGAAAGTCTCTGCAGACTGCTGAATCCACACACGGGTTTAACTCTGGAAGTTGAGTGCACACATTGACAACCGTTCTGTTAGATAGCTGCGTTTTGGATTTAGAAGCAGATATTTCCCTGTGCTTACTGCTGTTTCTTCCATATGCCGGTAATGGGCTGAAAACGCCTGTTTTGGGACTCTGCAGAGAAAGTCTCTGCAGACTGCTGAATCCACACACGGGTTTAACTCTGGAAGTTGAGTGCACACATTGACAACCGTTCTGTTAGATAGCTTCGTTTTGGATTTAGAAGCAGATATTTCCCTGTGCTTACTGCTGTTTCTTCCATATGCCGGTAATGGGCTGAAAACGCCTGTTTTGGGACTCTGCAGAGAAAGTCTCTGCAGACTGCCGAATCCACACACGGGTTTAACTCTGGAAGTTGAGTGCACACATTGACAACCGTTCTGTTAGATAGCTGCGTTTTGGATTTAGAAGCAGATATTTCCCTGTGCTTACTGCTGTTTCTTCCATATGCCGGTAATGTGCTGAAAACGCCTATTTGGGGACTCTGCAGAGAAAGTCTCTGCAGACTGCTGAATCCACACACGGGTTTAACTCTGGAAGTTGAGTGCACACATTGACAACCGTTCTGTTAGATAGCTGCGTTTTGGATTTAGAAGCAGATATTTCCCTGTGCTTACTGCTGTTTCTTCCATATGCCGGTAATGGGCTGAAAACGCCTGTTTTGGGACAGTGCAGAGAAAGTCTCTGCAGACTGCTGAATCCACACACAGGTTTAACTCTGGAAGTTGAGTGCACACATTGACAACCGTTCTGTTAGATAGCTGCGTTTTGGATTTAGAAGCAGATATTTCCCTGTGCTTACTGCTGTTTCTTCCATATGCTGGTAAAGGGCTGAAAACGCCTGTTTTGGGACTCTGCAGAGAAAGTGTTTGCAGACTGCTGAATCCACACACGGGTTTAACTCTGGAAGTTGAGTGCACACATTGACAACCGTTCTGTTAGATAGCTGCGTTGTGGATTTAGAAGCAGATATTTCCCTGTGCTTACTGCTGTTTCTTCCATATGCCGGTAATGGGATGAAAACGCCTGTTTTGGGACTCTGCAGAGAAAGTGTTTGCAGACTGCTGAATCCACACACGGGTTTAACTCTGGACGTTGAGTGCACACATTGACAACCGTTCTGTTAGATAGCTGCGTTTTGGATTTAGAAGCAGTTATTTCCCTGTGTTTACTGCCGTTTCTTCCATATGCCGGTAATGGGTTGAAAACGCCTGCTTTGGGACTCTGCAGAGAAGATGTTTGCAGACTGCTGAATCCACACACGTGTTTAACTCTGGAAGTTGAGTGCACACATTGACAACCGTTCTGTTAGATAGCTGCGTTTTGGATTTAGAAGCAGATATTTCCCTGTGATTACTGCTGTTTCTTCCATATGCCGGTAATGGGCTGAAAACGCCTGTTTGGGGACTCTGCAGAGAAAGTCTCTGCAGACTGCTGAATCCACACACGGGTTTAACTCTGGAAGTTGAGTGCACACATTGACAACCGTTCTGTTAGATAGCTGCGTTTTGGATTTAGAAGCAGATATTTCCCTGTGCTTACTGCTGTTTCTTCCATATGCCGGTAATGGGCTGAAAACGCCTGTTTTGGGACTCTGCAGAGAAAGTGTTTGCAGACTGCTGAATCCACACACGGGTTTAACTCTGGAAGTTGAGTGCACACATTGACAACCGTTCTGTTAGATAGCTGCATTTTGGATTTAGAAGCAGATATTTCCCTGGGCTTACTGCTGTTTCTTCCATATGCCGGTAATGCGCTGAAAACTCCTGTTTTGGGACTCTGCAGAGAAAGTGTTTGCAGACTCCTGAATCCACACACGGTTTTAACTCTGGAAGTTGAGTGCACACATTGACAACCGTTCTGTTAGATAGCTGCGTTTTGGATTTAGAAGCAGATATTTCCCTGTGCTTACTGCTGTTTCTTCCATATGCCGGTAATGGGCTGAAAACGCCTGTTTTGGGACTCTGCAGAGAAAGTCTCTGCAGACTGCTGAATCCACACACGGGTTTAACTCTGGAAGTTGAGTGCACACATTGACAACCGTTCTGTTAGATAGCTGCGTTTTGGATTTAGAAGCAGATATTTCCCTGTGCTTACTGCTGTTTCTTCCATATGCCGGTAATGGGCTGAAAACGCCTGTTTTGGGACTCTGCAGAGAAAGTCTCTGCAGACTGCTGAATCCACACACGGGTTTAACTCTGGAAGTTGAGTGCACACATTGACAACCGTTCTGTTAGATAGCTGCGTTTTGGATTTAGAAGCAGATATTTCCCTGTGCTTACTGCTGTTTCTTCCATAGGCCGGTAATGGGCTGAAAACGCCTGTTTTGGGACTCTGCAGAGAAAGTCTCTGCAGGACTGCTGAATCCACACACGGTTTTAACTCTGGAAGTTGAGTGCACACATTGACAACCGTTCTGTTAGATAGCTGCGTTTTGGATTTAGAAGCAGATATTTCCCTGTGCTTACTGCTGTTTCTTCCATATGCCGGTAATGGGCTGAAAACGCCTGTTTTGGGACTCTGCAGAGAAAGTCTCTGCAGACTGCTGAATCCACACACGGGTTTAACTCTGGAAGTTGAGTGCACACATTGACAACCGTTCTGTTAGATAGCTGCGTTTTGGATTTAGAAGCAGATATTTCCCTGTGCTTACTGCTGTTTCTTCCATATGCCGGTAATGGGCTGAAAACGCCTGTTTTGGGACTCTGCAGAGAAAGTCTCTGCAGACTGCTGAATCCACACACGGGTTTAACTCTGGAAGTTGAGTGCACACATTGACAACCGTTCTGTTAGATAGCTGCGTTTTGGATTTAGAAGCAGATATTTCCCTGTGCTTACTGCTGTTTCTTCCATAGGCCGGTAATGGGCTGAAAACGCCTGTTTTGGGACTCTGCAGAGAAAGTCTCTGCAGACTGCTGAATCCACACACGGGTTTAACTCTGGAAGTTGAGTGCACACATTGACAACCGTTCTGTTAGATAGCTGCGTTTTGGATTTAGAAGCAGATATTTCCCTGTGCTTACTGCTGTTTCTTCCATATGCCGGTAATGTGCTGAAAACGCCTATTTGGGGACTCTGCAGAGAAAGTCTCTGCAGACTGCTGAATCCACACACGGGTTTAACTCTGGAAGTTGAGTGCACACATTGACAACCGTTCTGTTAGATAGCTGCGTTTTGGATTTAGAAGCAGATATTTCCCTGTGCTTACTGCTGTTTCTTCCATATGCCGGTAATGGGCTGAAAACGCCTGTTTTGGGACAGTGCAGAGAAAGTCTCTGCAGACTGCTGAATCCACACACAGGTTTAACTCTGGAAGTTGAGTGCACACATTGACAACCCTTCTGTTAGATAGCTGCGTTTTGGATTTAGAAGCAGATATTTCCCTGTGCTTACTGCTGTTTCTTCCATATGCTGGTAAAGGGCTGAAAACGCCTCTTTTGGGACTCTGCAGAGAAAGTGTTTGCAGACTGCTGAATCCACACACGGGTTTAACTCTGGAAGTTGAGTGCACACATTGACAACCGTTCTGTTAGATAGCTGCGTTTTGGATTTAGAAGCAGATATTTCCCTGTGCTTACTGCTGTTTCTTCCATATGCCGGTAATGGGCTGAAAACGCCTGTTTTGGGACTCTGCAGAGAAAGTCTCTGCAGACTGCTGAATCCACACACGGGTTTAACTCTGGAAGTTGAGTGCACACATTGACAACCGTTCTGTTAGATAGCTGCGTTTTGGATTTAGAAGCAGATATTTCCCTGTGCTTACTGCTGTTTCTTCCATATGCCGGTAATGGGCTGAAAACGCCTGTTTTGGGACTCTGCAGAGAAAGTCTCTGCAGACTGCTGAATCCACACACGGGTTTAACTCTGGAAGTTGAGTGCACACATTGACAACCGTTCTGTTAGATAGCTGCGTTTTGGATTTAGAAGCAGATATTTCCCTGTGCTTACTGCTGTTTCTTCCATATGCCGGTAATGGGCTGAAAACGCCTGTTTTGGGACTCTGCAGAGAAAGTCTCTGCAGGCTGCTGAATCCACACACGGGTTTAACTCTGGAAGTTGAGTGCACACATTGACAACCGTTCTGTTAGATAGCTGCGTTTTGGATTTAGAAGCAGATATTTCCCTGTGCTTACTGCTGTTTCTTCCATATGCCGGTAATGGGCTGAAAACGCCTGTTTTGGGACTCTGCAGAGAAAGTCTCTGCAGACTGCCGAATCCACACACGGGTTTAACTCTGGAAGTTGAGTGCACACATTGACAACCGTTCTGTTAGATAGCTGCGTTTTGGATTTAGAAGCAGATATTTCCCTGTGCTTACTGCTGTTTCTTCCATATACCGGTAATGGGCTGAAAACGCCTGTTTTGGGACTCTGCAGAGAAAGTCTCTGCAGACTGCTGAATCCACACACAGGTTTAACTCTGGAAGTTGAGTGCACACATTGACAACCGTTCTGTTAGATAGCTGCGTTTTGGATTTAGAAGCAGATATTTCCCTGTGCTTACTGCTGTTTCTTCCATATGCCGGTAATGGGCTGAAAACGCCTGTTTTGGGACTCTGCAGAGAAAGTCTCTGCAGGCTGCTGAATCCACACACGGGTTTAACTCTGGAAGTTGAGTGCACACATTGACAACCGTTCTGTTAGATAGCTGCGTTTTGGATTTAGAAGCAGATATTTCCCTGTGCTTACTGCTGTTTCTTCCATATGCCGGTAATGGGCTGAAAACGCCTGTTTGGGGACTCTGCAGAGAAAGTCTCTGCAGACTGCTGAATCCACACACGGGTTTAACTCTGGAAGTTGAGTGCACACATTGACAACCGTTCTGTTAGATAGCTGCGTTTTGGATTTAGAAGCAGATATTTCCCTGTGCTTACTGCTGTTTCTTCCATATGCCGGTAATGGGCTGAAAACGCCTGTTTTGGGACTCTGCAGAGAAAGTCTCTGCAGACTGCTGAATCGACACACGGGTTTAACTCTGGAAGTTGAGTGCACACATTGACAACCGTTCTGTTAGATAGCTGCGTTTTGGATTTAGAAGCAGATATTTCCCTGTGCTTACTGCTGTTTCTTCCATATGCCGGTAATGGGCTGAAAACGCCTGTTTTGGGACTCTCCAGAGAAAGTCTCTGCAGACTGCTGAATCCACACACGGGTTTAACTCTGGAAGTTGAGTGCACACATTGACAACCGTTCTGTTAGATAGCTTCGTTTTGGATTTAGAAGCAGATATTTCCCTGTGCTTACTGCTGTTTCTTCCATATGCCGGTAATGGGCTGAAAACGCCTGTTTTGGGACTCTGCAGAGAAAGTCTCTGCAGACTGCCGAATCCACACACGGGTTTAACTCTGGAAGTTGAGTGCACACATTGACAACCGTTCTGTTAGATAGCTGCGTTTTGGATTTAGAAGCAGATATTTCCCTGTGCTTACTGCTGTTTCTTCCATATGCCGGTAATGTGCTGAAAACGCCTATTTGGGGACTCTGCAGAGAAAGTCTCTGCAGACTGCTGAATCCACACACGGGTTTAACTCTGGAAGTTGAGTGCACACATTGACAACCGTTCTGTTAGATAGCTGCGTTTTGGATTTAGAAGCAGATATTTCCCTGTGCTTACTGCTGTTTCTTCCATATGCCGGTAATGTGCTGAAAACGCCTATTTGGGGACTCTGCAGAGAAAGTCTCTGCAGACTTCCGAATCCACACACGGGTTTAACTCTGGAAGTTGAGTGCACACATTGACAACCGTTCTGTTAGATAGCTGCGTTTTGGATTTAGAAGCAGATATTTCCCTGTGCTTACTGCTGTTTCTTCCATATACCGGTAATGGGCTGAAAACGCCTGTTTTGGGACTCTGCAGAGAAAGTCTCTGCAGACTGCTGAATCCACACACGGGTTTAACTCTGGAAGTTGAGTGCACACATTGACAACCGTTCTGTTAGATAGCTTCGTTTTGGATTTAGAAGCAGATATTTCCCTGTGCTTACTGCTGTTTCTTCCATATGCCGGTAATGGGCTGAAAACGCCTGTTTTGGGACTCTGCAGAGAAAGTCTCTGCAGACTGCCGAATCCACACACGGGTTTAACTCTGGAAGTTGAGTGCACACATTGACAACCGTTCTGTTAGATAGCTGCGTTTTGGATTTAGAAGCAGATATTTCCCTGTGCTTACTGCTGTTTCTTCCATATGCCGGTAATGTGCTGAAAACGCCTATTTGGGGACTCTGCAGAGAAAGTCTCTGCAGACTGCTGAATCCACACACGGGTTTAACTCTGGAAGTTGAGTGCACACATTGACAACCGTTCTGTTAGATAGCTGCGTTTTGGATTTAGAAGCAGATATTTCCCTGTGCTTACTGCTGTTTCTTCCATATGCCGGTAATGTGCTGAAAACGCCTATTTGGGGACTCTGCAGAGAAAGTCTCTGCAGACTTCCGAATCCACACACGGGTTTAACTCTGGAAGTTGAGTGCACACATTGACAACCGTTCTGTTAGATAGCTGCGTTTTGGATTTAGAAGCAGATATTTCCCTGTGCTTACTGCTGTTTCTTCCATATACCGGTAATGGGCTGAAAACGCCTGTTTTGGGACTCTGCAGAGAAAGTCTCTGCAGACTGCTGAATCCACACACGGGTTTAACTCTGGAAGTTGAGTGCACACATTGACAACCGTTCTGTTAGATAGCTTCGTTTTGGATTTAGAAGCAGATATTTCCCTGTGCTTACTGCTGTTTCTTCCATATGCCGGTAATGGGCTGAAAACGCCTGTTTTGGGACTCTGCAGAGAAAGTCTCTGCAGACTGCCGAATCCACACACGGGTTTAACTCTGGAAGTTGAGTGCACACATTGACAACCGTTCTGTTAGATAGCTGCGTTGTGGATTTAGAAGCAGATATTTCCCTGTGCTTACTGCTGTTTCTTCCATATGCCGGTAATGTGCTGAAAACGCCTATTTGGGGACTCTGCAGAGAAAGTCTCTGCAGACTGCTGAATCCACACACGGGTTTAACTCTGGAAGTTGAGTGCACACATTGACAACCGTTCTGTTAGATAGCTGCGTTTTGGATTTAGAAGCAGATATTTCCCTGTGCTTACTGCTGTTTCTTCCATATGCCGGTAATGGTCTGAAAACGCCTGTTTTGGGACTCTGCAGAGAAAGTCTCTGCAGGCTGCTGAATCCACACACGGGTTTAACTCTGGAAGTTGAGTGCACACATTGACAACCGTTCTGTTAGATAGCTGCGTTTTGGATTTAGAAGCAGATATTTCCCTGTGCTTACTGCTGTTTCTTCCATATGCCGGTAATGGGCTGAAAACGCCTGTTTGGGGACTCTGCAGAGAACGTCTCTGCAGGCTGCTGAATCCACACACGGGTTTAACTCTGGAAGTTGAGTGCACACATTGACAACCGTTCTGTTAGATAGCTGCGTTTTGGATTTAGAAGCAGATATTTCCCTGTGTTTACTGCTGTTTCTTCCATATGCCGGTAATGGGCTGAAAACGCCTGTTTGGGGACTCTGCAGAGAAAGTCTCTGCAGACTGCTGAATCCACACACGGGTTTAACTCTGGAAGTTGAGTGCACACATTGACAACCGTTCTGTTAGATAGCTGCGTTTTGGATTTAGAAGCAGATATTTCCCTGTGCTTACTGCTGTTTCTTCCATATGCCGGTAATGGGCTGAAAACGCCTGTTTTGGGACTCTGCAGAGAAAGTCTCTGCAGACTGCTGAATCCACACACGGGTTTAACTCTGGAAGTTGAGTGCACACATTGACAACCGTTCTGTTAGATAGCTGCGTTTTGGATTTAGAAGCAGATATTTCCCTGTGCTTACTGCTGTTTCTTCCATATGCCGGTAATGGGCTGAAAACGCCTGTTTTGGGACTCTGCAGAGAAAGTCTCTGCAGACTGCTGAATCCACACACGGGTTTAACTCTGGAAGTTGAGTGCACACATTGACAACCGTTCTGTTAGATAGCTTCGTTTTGGATTTAGAAGCAGATATTTCCCTGTGCTTACTGCTGTTTCTTCCATATGCCGGTAATGGGCTGAAAACGCCTGTTTTGGGACTCTGCAGAGAAAGTCTCTGCAGACTGCCGAATCCACACACGGGTTTAACTCTGGAAGTTGAGTGCACACATTGACAACCGTTCTGTTAGATAGCTGCGTTTTGGATTTAGAAGCAGATATTTCCCTGTGCTTACTGCTGTTTCTTCCATATGCCGGTAATGTGCTGAAAACGCCTATTTGGGGACTCTGCAGAGAAAGTCTCTGCAGACTGCTGAATCCACACACGGGTTTAACTCTGGAAGTTGAGTGCACACATTGACAACCGTTCTGTTAGATAGCTGCGTTTTGGATTTAGAAGCAGATATTTCCCTGTGCTTACTGCTGTTTCTTCCATATGCCGGTAATGGGCTGAAAACGCCTGTTTTGGGACAGTGCAGAGAAAGTCTCTGCAGACTGCTGAATCCACACACAGGTTTAACTCTGGAAGTTGAGTGCACACATTGACAACCGTTCTGTTAGATAGCTGCGTTTTGGATTTAGAAGCAGATATTTCCCTGTGCTTACTGCTGTTTCTTCCATATGCTGGTAAAGGGCTGAAAACGCCTGTTTTGGGACTCTGCAGAGAAAGTGTTTGCAGACTGCTGAATCCACACACGGGTTTAACTCTGGAAGTTGAGTGCACACATTGACAACCGTTCTGTTAGATAGCTGCGTTGTGGATTTAGAAGCAGATATTTCCCTGTGCTTACTGCTGTTTCTTCCATATGCCGGTAATGGGATGAAAACGCCTGTTTTGGGACTCTGCAGAGAAAGTGTTTGCAGACTGCTGAATCCACACACGGGTTTAACTCTGGACGTTGAGTGCACACATTGACAACCGTTCTGTTAGATAGCTGCGTTTTGGATTTAGAAGCAGTTATTTCCCTGTGTTTACTGCCGTTTCTTCCATATGCCGGTAATGGGTTGAAAACGCCTGCTTTGGGACTCTGCAGAGAAGATGTTTGCAGACTGCTGAATCCACACACGTGTTTAACTCTGGAAGTTGAGTGCACACATTGACAACCGTTCTGTTAGATAGCTGCGTTTTGGATTTAGAAGCAGATATTTCCCTGTGATTACTGCTGTTTCTTCCATATGCCGGTAATGGGCTGAAAACGCCTGTTTGGGGACTCTGCAGAGAAAGTCTCTGCAGACTGCTGAATCCACACACGGGTTTAACTCTGGAAGTTGAGTGCACACATTGACAACCGTTCTGTTAGATAGCTGCGTTTTGGATTTAGAAGCAGATATTTCCCTGTGCTTACTGCTGTTTCTTCCATATGCCGGTAATGGGCTGAAAACGCCTGTTTTGGGACTCTGCAGAGAAAGTGTTTGCAGACTGCTGAATCCACACACGGGTTTAACTCTGGAAGTTGAGTGCACACATTGACAACCGTTCTGTTAGATAGCTGCATTTTGGATTTAGAAGCAGATATTTCCCTGGGCTTACTGCTGTTTCTTCCATATGCCGGTAATGCGCTGAAAACTCCTGTTTTGGGACTCTGCAGAGAAAGTGTTTGCAGACTCCTGAATCCACACACGGTTTTAACTCTGGAAGTTGAGTGCACACATTGACAACCGTTCTGTTAGATAGCTGCGTTTTGGATTTAGAAGCAGATATTTCCCTGTGCTTACTGCTGTTTCTTCCATATGCCGGTAATGGGCTGAAAACGCCTGTTTTGGGACTCTGCAGAGAAAGTCTCTGCAGACTGCTGAATCCACACACGGGTTTAACTCTGGAAGTTGAGTGCACACATTGACAACCGTTCTGTTAGATAGCTGCGTTTTGGATTTAGAAGCAGATATTTCCCTGTGCTTACTGCTGTTTCTTCCATATGCCGGTAATGGGCTGAAAACGCCTGTTTTGGGACTCTGCAGAGAAAGTCTCTGCAGACTGCTGAATCCACACACGGGTTTAACTCTGGAAGTTGAGTGCACACATTGACAACCGTTCTGTTAGATAGCTGCGTTTTGGATTTAGAAGCAGATATTTCCCTGTGCTTACTGCTGTTTCTTCCATAGGCCGGTAATGGGCTGAAAACGCCTGTTTTGGGACTCTGCAGAGAAAGTCTCTGCAGACTGCTGAATCCACACACGGTTTTAACTCTGGAAGTTGAGTGCACACATTGACAACCGTTCTGTTAGATAGCTGCGTTTTGGATTTAGAAGCAGATATTTCCCTGTGCTTACTGCTGTTTCTTCCATATGCCGGTAATGGGCTGAAAACGCCTGTTTTGGGACTCTGCAGAGAAAGTCTCTGCAGACTGCTGAATCCACACACGGGTTTAACTCTGGAAGTTGAGTGCACACATTGACAACCGTTCTGTTAGATAGCTGCGTTTTGGATTTAGAAGCAGATATTTCCCTGTGCTTACTGCTGTTTCTTCCATATGCCGGTAATGGGCTGAAAACGCCTGTTTTGGGACTCTGCAGAGAAAGTCTCTGCAGACTGCTGAATCCACACACGGGTTTAACTCTGGAAGTTGAGTGCACACATTGACAACCGTTCTGTTAGATAGCTGCGTTTTGGATTTAGAAGCAGATATTTCCCTGTGCTTACTGCTGTTTCTTCCATAGGCCGGTAATGGGCTGAAAACGCCTGTTTTGGGACTCTGCAGAGAAAGTCTCTGCAGACTGCTGAATCCACACACGGGTTTAACTCTGGAAGTTGAGTGCACACATTGACAACCGTTCTGTTAGATAGCTGCGTTTTGGATTTAGAAGCAGATATTTCCCTGTGCTTACTGCTGTTTCTTCCATATGCCGGTAATGTGCTGAAAACGCCTATTTGGGGACTCTGCAGAGAAAGTCTCTGCAGACTGCTGAATCCACACACGGGTTTAACTCTGGAAGTTGAGTGCACACATTGACAACCGTTCTGTTAGATAGCTGCGTTTTGGATTTAGAAGCAGATATTTCCCTGTGCTTACTGCTGTTTCTTCCATATGCCGGTAATGGGCTGAAAACGCCTGTTTTGGGACAGTGCAGAGAAAGTCTCTGCAGACTGCTGAATCCACACACAGGTTTAACTCTGGAAGTTGAGTGCACACATTGACAACCCTTCTGTTAGATAGCTGCGTTTTGGATTTAGAAGCAGATATTTCCCTGTGCTTACTGCTGTTTCTTCCATATGCTGGTAAAGGGCTGAAAACGCCTCTTTTGGGACTCTGCAGAGAAAGTGTTTGCAGACTGCTGAATCCACACACGGGTTTAACTCTGGAAGTTGAGTGCACACATTGACAACCGTTCTGTTAGATAGCTGCGTTTTGGATTTAGAAGCAGATATTTCCCTGTGCTTACTGCTGTTTCTTCCATATGCCGGTAATGGGCTGAAAACGCCTGTTTTGGGACTCTGCAGAGAAAGTCTCTGCAGACTGCTGAATCCACACACGGGTTTAACTCTGGAAGTTGAGTGCACACATTGACAACCGTTCTGTTAGATAGCTGCGTTTTGGATTTAGAAGCAGATATTTCCCTGTGCTTACTGCTGTTTCTTCCATATGCCGGTAATGGGCTGAAAACGCCTGTTTTGGGACTCTGCAGAGAAAGTCTCTGCAGACTGCTGAATCCACACACGGGTTTAACTCTGGAAGTTGAGTGCACACATTGACAACCGTTCTGTTAGATAGCTGCGTTTTGGATTTAGAAGCAGATATTTCCCTGTGCTTACTGCTGTTTCTTCCATATGCCGGTAATGGGCTGAAAACGCCTGTTTTGGGACTCTGCAGAGAAAGTCTCTGCAGGCTGCTGAATCCACACACGGGTTTAACTCTGGAAGTTGAGTGCACACATTGACAACCGTTCTGTTAGATAGCTGCGTTTTGGATTTAGAAGCAGATATTTCCCTGTGCTTACTGCTGTTTCTTCCATATGCCGGTAATGGGCTGAAAACGCCTGTTTTGGGACTCTGCAGAGAAAGTCTCTGCAGACTGCCGAATCCACACACGGGTTTAACTCTGGAAGTTGAGTGCACACATTGACAACCGTTCTGTTAGATAGCTGCGTTTTGGATTTAGAAGCAGATATTTCCCTGTGCTTACTGCTGTTTCTTCCATATACCGGTAATGGGCTGAAAACGCCTGTTTTGGGACTCTGCAGAGAAAGTCTCTGCAGACTGCTGAATCCACACACAGGTTTAACTCTGGAAGTTGAGTGCACACATTGACAACCGTTCTGTTAGATAGCTGCGTTTTGGATTTAGAAGCAGATATTTCCCTGTGCTTACTGCTGTTTCTTCCATATGCCGGTAATGGGCTGAAAACGCCTGTTTTGGGACTCTGCAGAGAAAGTCTCTGCAGGCTGCTGAATCCACACACGGGTTTAACTCTGGAAGTTGAGTGCACACATTGACAACCGTTCTGTTAGATAGCTGCGTTTTGGATTTAGAAGCAGATATTTCCCTGTGCTTACTGCTGTTTCTTCCATATGCCGGTAATGGGCTGAAAACGCCTGTTTGGGGACTCTGCAGAGAAAGTCTCTGCAGACTGCTGAATCCACACACGGGTTTAACTCTGGAAGTTGAGTGCACACATTGACAACCGTTCTGTTAGATAGCTGCGTTTTGGATTTAGAAGCAGATATTTCCCTGTGCTTACTGCTGTTTCTTCCATATGCCGGTAATGGGCTGAAAACGCCTGTTTTGGGACTCTGCAGAGAAAGTCTCTGCAGACTGCTGAATCGACACACGGGTTTAACTCTGGAAGTTGAGTGCACACATTGACAACCGTTCTGTTAGATAGCTGCGTTTTGGATTTAGAAGCAGATATTTCCCTGTGCTTACTGCTGTTTCTTCCATATGCCGGTAATGGGCTGAAAACGCCTGTTTTGGGACTCTCCAGAGAAAGTCTCTGCAGACTGCTGAATCCACACACGGGTTTAACTCTGGAAGTTGAGTGCACACATTGACAACCGTTCTGTTAGATAGCTTCGTTTTGGATTTAGAAGCAGATATTTCCCTGTGCTTACTGCTGTTTCTTCCATATGCCGGTAATGGGCTGAAAACGCCTGTTTTGGGACTCTGCAGAGAAAGTCTCTGCAGACTGCCGAATCCACACACGGGTTTAACTCTGGAAGTTGAGTGCACACATTGACAACCGTTCTGTTAGATAGCTGCGTTTTGGATTTAGAAGCAGATATTTCCCTGTGCTTACTGCTGTTTCTTCCATATGCCGGTAATGTGCTGAAAACGCCTATTTGGGGACTCTGCAGAGAAAGTCTCTGCAGACTGCTGAATCCACACACGGGTTTAACTCTGGAAGTTGAGTGCACACATTGACAACCGTTCTGTTAGATAGCTGCGTTTTGGATTTAGAAGCAGATATTTCCCTGTGCTTACTGCTGTTTCTTCCATATGCCGGTAATGTGCTGAAAACGCCTATTTGGGGACTCTGCAGAGAAAGTCTCTGCAGACTTCCGAATCCACACACGGGTTTAACTCTGGAAGTTGAGTGCACACATTGACAACCGTTCTGTTAGATAGCTGCGTTTTGGATTTAGAAGCAGATATTTCCCTGTGCTTACTGCTGTTTCTTCCATATACCGGTAATGGGCTGAAAACGCCTGTTTTGGGACTCTGCAGAGAAAGTCTCTGCAGACTGCTGAATCCACACACGGGTTTAACTCTGGAAGTTGAGTGCACACATTGACAACCGTTCTGTTAGATAGCTTCGTTTTGGATTTAGAAGCAGATATTTCCCTGTGCTTACTGCTGTTTCTTCCATATGCCGGT
>NW_026989363.1:0-32059 GCF_030222135.1 Aotus nancymaae
ATTACCGGCATATGGAAGAAACAGCAGTAAGCACAGGGAAATATCTGCTTCTAAATCCAAAACGCAGCTATCTAACAGAACGGTTGTCAATGTGTGCACTCAACTTCCAGAGTTAAACCCGTGTGTGGATTCAGCAGTCTGCAGAGACTTTCTCTGCAGAGTCCCAAAACAGGCGTTTTCAGCCCATTACCGGCATATGGAAGAAACAGCAGTAAGCACAGGGAAATATCTGCTTCTAAATCCAAAACGCAGCTATCTAACAGAACGGTTGTCAATGTGTGCACTCAACTTCCAGAGTTAAACCCGTGTGTGGATTCAGCAGTCTGCAGAGACTTTCTCTGCAGAGTCCCAAAACAGGCGTTTTCAGCCCATTACCGGCATATGGAAGAAACAGCAGTAAGCACAGGGAAATATCTGCTTCTAAATCCAAAACGCAGCTATCTAACAGAACGGTTGTCAATGTGTGCACTCAACTTCCAGAGTTAAACCCGTGTGTGGATTCAGCAGTCTGCAGAGACTTTCTCTGCAGAGTCCCAAAACAGGCGTTTTCAGCCCATTACCGGCATATGGAAGAAACAGCAGTAAGCACAGGGAAATATCTGCTTCTAAATCCAAAACGCAGCTATCTAACAGAACGGTTGTCAATGTGTGCACTCAACTTCCAGAGTTAAACCCGTGTGTGGATTCAGCAGTCTGCAGAGACTTTCTCTGCAGAGTCCCAAAACAGGCGTTTTCAGCCCATTACCGGCATATGGAAGAAACAGCAGTGAGCACAGGGAAATATCTGCTTCTAAATCCAAAACGGAGCTATCTAACAGAACGGTTGTCAATGTGTGCACTCAACTTCCAGAGTTAAACCCGTGTGTGGATTCAGCAGTCTGCAGACACTTTCTCTGCAGAGTCCCAAAACAGGCGTTTTCAGCCCATTACCGGCATATGGAAGAAACAGCAGTAAGCACAGGGAAATATCTGCTTCTAAATCCAAAACGCAGCTATCTAACAGAACGGTTGTCAATGTGTGCACTCAACTTCCAGAGTTAAACCCGTGTGTGGATTCAGCAGTCTGCAGAGACTTTCTCTGCAGAGTCCCAAAACAGGCGTTTTCAGCCCATTACCGGCATATGGAAGAAACAGCAGTAAGCACAGGGAAATATCTGCTTCTAAATCCAAAACGCAGCTATCTAACAGAACGGTTGTCAATGTGTGCACTCAACTTCCAGAGTTAAACCCGTGTGTGGATTCAGCAGTCTGCAGAGACTTTCTCTGCAGAGTCCCAAAACAGGCGTTTTCAGCCCATTACCGGCATATGGAAGAAACCGCAGTAAGCACAGGGAAATATCTGCTTCTAAATCCAAAACGCAGCTATCTAACAGAACGGTTGTCAATGTGTGCACTCAACTTCCAGAGTTAAACCCGTGTGTGGATTCAGCAGTCTGCAGAGACTTTCTCTGCAGAGTCCCAAAACAGGCGTTTTCAGCCCATTACCGGCATATGGAAGAAACAGCAGTAAGCACAGGGAAATATCTGCTTCTAAATCCAAAACGCAGCTATCTAACAGAACGGTTGTCAATGTGTGCACTCAACTTCCAGAGTTAAACCCGTGTGTGGATTCAGCAGTCTGCAGAGACTTTCTCTGCAGAGTCCCAAAACAGGCGTTTTCAGACCATTACCGGCATATGGAAGAAACAGCAGTAAGCACAGGGAAATATCTGCTTCTCAATCCAAAACGCAGCTATCTAACAGAACGGTTGTCAATGTGTGCACTCAACTTCCAGAGTTAAACCCGTGTGTGGATTCAGCAGTCTGCAGAGACTTTCTCTGCAGAGTCCCAAAACAGGCGTTTTCAGCCCATTACCGGCATATGGAAGAAACAGCAGTAAGCACAGGGAAATATCTGCTTCTAAATCCAAAACGCAGCTATCTAACAGAACGGTTGTCAATGTGTGCACTCAACTTCCAGAGTTAAACCCGTGTGTGGATTCAGCAGTCTGCAGAGACTTTCTCTGCAGAGTCCCAAAACAGGCGTTTTCAGCCCATTACCGGCATATGGAAGAAACAGCAGTAAGCACAGGGAAATATCTGCTTCTAAATCCAAAACGCAGCTATCTAACAGAACGGTTGTCAATGTGTGCACTCAACTTCCAGAGTTAAACCCGTGTGTGGATTCAGCAGTCTGCAGAGACTTTCTCTGCAGAGTCCCAAGACAGGCGTTTTCAGCCGATTACCGGCATATGGAAGAAAGAGCAGTAAGCACAGGGAAATATCTGCTTCTAAATCCAAACGCAGCTATCTAACAGAACGGTTGACAATGTGTGCACTCAACTTCCAGAGTTAAACCCGTGTGTGGATTCAGCAGTCTGCAAACACTTTCTCTGCAGAGTCCCAAAACAGGCGTTTTCAGCCCATTACCGGCATATGGAAGAAACAGCAGTAAGCACAGGGAAATATCTGCTTCTAAATCCAAAACGCAGCTATCTAACAGAACGGTTGTCAATGTGTGCACTCAACTTCCAGAGTTAAACCCGTGTGTGGATTCAGCAGTCTGCAGAGACTTTCTCTGCAGAGTCCCAAAACAGGCGTTTTCAGCCCATTACCGGCATATGGAAGAAACAGCAGTAAGCACAGGGAAATATCTGCTTCTAAATCCAAAACGCAGCTATCTAACAGAACGGTTGTCAATGTGTGCACTCAACTTCCAGAGTTAAACCCGTGTGTGGATTCAGCAGTCTGCAGAGACTTTCTCTGCAGAGTCCCAAAACAGGCGTTTTCAGCCCATTACCGGCATATGGAAGAAACAGCAGTAAGCACAGGGAAATATCTGCTTCTAAATCCAAAACGCAGCTATCTAACAGAACGGTTGTCAATGTGTGCACTCAACTTCCAGAGTTAAACCCGTGTGTGGATTCAGCAGTCTGCAGAGACTTTCTCTGCAGAGTCCCAAAACAGGCGTTTTCAGCCCATTACCGGCATATGGAAGAAACAGCAGTAAGCACAGGGAAATATCTGCTTCTAAATCCAAAACGCAGCTATCTAACAGAACGGTTGTCAATGTGTGCACTCAACTTCCAGAGTTAAACCCGTGTGTGGATTCAGCAGTCTGCAGAGACTTTCTCTGCAGAGTCCCAAAACAGGCGTTTTCAGCCCATTACCGGCATATGGAAGAAACAGCAGTAAGCACAGGGAAATATCTGCTTCTAAATCCAAAACGCAGCTATCTAACAGAACGGTTGTCAATGTGTGCACTCAACTTCCAGAGTTAAACCCGTGTGTGGATTCAGCAGTCTGCAGAGACTTTCTCTGCAGAGTCCCAAGACAGGCGTTTTCAGCCCATTACAGGCATATGGAAGAAACAGCAGTAAGCACAGGGAAATATCTGCTTCTAAATCCAAAACGCAGCTATCTAACAGAACGGTTGTCAATGTGTGCACTCAACTTCCAGAGTTAAACCCGTGTGTGGATTCAGCAGTCTGCAAACACTTTCTCTGCAGAGTCCCAAGACAGGCGTTTTCAGCCCATTACCGGCATATGGAAGAAACAGCAGTAAGCACAGGGAAATATCTGCTTCTAAATCCAAAACGCAGCTATCTAACAGAACGGTTGTCAATGTGTGCACTCAACTTCCAGAGTTAAACCCGTGTGTGGATTCAGCAGTCTGCAGAGACTTTCTCTGCAGAGTCCCAAGACAGGCGTTTTCAGCCCATTACCGGCATATGGAAGAAACAGCAGTAAGCACAGGGAAATATCTGCTTCTAAATCCAAAACGCAGCTATCTAACAGAACGGTTGTCAATGTGTGCACTCAACTTCCAGAGTTAAACCCGTGTGTGGATTCAGCAGTCTGCAGAGACTTTCTCTGCAGAGTCCCAAGACAGGCGTTTTCAGCCGATTACCGGCATATGGAAGAAAGAGCAGTAAGCACAGGGAAATATCTGCTTCTAAATCCAAAACGCAGCTATCTAACAGAACGGTTGTCAATGTGTGCACTCAACTTCCAGAGTTAAACCCGTGTGTGGATTCAGCAGTCTGCAGAGACTTTCTCTGCAGAGTCCCAAAACAGGCGTTTTCAGCCCATTACCGGCATATGGAAGAAACAGCAGTAAGCACAGGGAAATATCTGCTTCTAAATCCAAAACGCAGCTATCTAACAGAACGGTTGTCAATGTGTGCACTCAACTTCCAGAGTTAAACCCGTGTGTGGATTCAGCAGTCTGCAGAGACTTTCTCTGCAGAGTCCCAAAACAGGCGTTTTCAGCCCATTACCGGCATATGGAAGAAACAGCAGTAAGCACAGGGAAATATCTGCTTCTAAATCCAAAACGCAGCTATCTAACAGAACGGTTGTCAATGTGTGCACTCAACTTCCAGAGTTAAACCCGTGTGTGGATTCAGCAGTCTGCAGAGACTTTCTCTGCAGAGTCCCATAACAGGCGTTTTCAGCCCATTACCGGCATATGGAAGAAACAGCAGTAAGCACAGGGAAATATCTGCTTCTAAATCCAAAACGCAGCTATCTAACAGAACGGTTGTCAATGTGTGCACTCAACTTCCAGAGTTAAACCCGTGTGTGGATTCAGCAGTCTGCAGAGACTTTCTCTGCAGAGTCCCAAAACAGGCGTTTTCAGCCCATTACCGGCATAAGGAAGAAACAGCAGTAAGCACAGGGAAATATCTGCTTCTAAATCCAAAACGCAGCTATCTAACAGAACGGTTGTCAATGTGTGCACTCAACTTCCAGAGTTAAACCCGTGTGTGGATTCAGCAGTCTGCAGAGATTTTCTCTGCAGAGTCCCAAAACAGGCGTTTTCAGCCCATTACCGGCATATGGAAGAAACAGCAGTAAGCACAGGGAAATATCTGCTTCTAAATCCAAAACGCAGCTCTCTAACAGAACGGTTGTCAATGTGTGCACTCAACTTCCAGAGTTAAACCCGTGTGTGGATTCAGCAGTCTGCAGAGACTTTCTCTGCAGAGTCCCAAAACAGGCGTTTTCAGCCCATTACCGGCATATGGAAGAAACAGCAGTAAGCACAGGGAAATATCTGCTTCTCAATCCAAAACGCAGCTATCTAACAGAACGGTTGTCAATGTGTGCACTCAACTTCCAGAGTTAAACCCGTGTGTGGATTCAGCAGTCTGCAGAGACTTTCTCTGCAGAGTCCCAAGGCAGGCGTTTTCAGCCCATTACCGGCATATGGAAGAAACAGCAGTAAGCACAGGGAAATATCTGCTTCTAAATCCAAAACGCAGCTATCTAACAGAACGGTTGTCAATGTGTGCACTCAACTTCCAGAGTTAAACCCGTGTGTGGATTCAGCAGTCTGCAGAGACTTTCTCTGCAGAGTCCCAAGACAGGCGTTTTCAGCCCATTACCGGCATATGGAAGAAACAGCAGTAAGCACAGGGAAATATCTGCTTCTAAATCCAAAACGCAGCTATCTAACAGAACGGTTGTCAATGTGTGCACTCAACTTCCAGAGTTAAACCCGTGTGTGGATTCAGCAGTCTGCAGAGACTTTCTCTGCAGAGTCCCAAAACAGGCGTTTTCAGCCCATTACCGGCATATGGAAGAAACAGCAGTAAGCACAGGGAAATATCTGCTTCTAAATCCAAAACGCAGCTATCTAACAGAACGGTTGTCAATGTGTGCACTCAACTTCCAGAGTTAAACCCGTGTGTGGATTCAGCAGTCTGCAGAGACTTTCTCTGCAGAGTCCCAAAACAGGCGTTTTCAGCCCATTACCGGCATATGGAAGAAACAGCAGTAAGCACAGGGAAATATCTGCTTCTAAATCCAAAACGCAGCTATCTAACAGAACGGTTGTCAATGTGTGCACTCAACTTCCAGAGTTAAACCCGTGTGTGGATTCAGCAGTCTGCAGAGACTTTCTCTGCAGAGTCCCAAGACAGGCGTTTTCAGCCGATTACCGGCATATGGAAGAAAGAGCAGTAAGCACAGGGAAATATCTGCTTCTAAATCCAAACGCAGCTATCTAACAGAACGGTTGACAATGTGTGCACTCAACTTCCAGAGTTAAACCCGTGTGTGGATTCAGCAGTCTGCAAACACTTTCTCTGCAGAGTCCCAAAACAGGCGTTTTCAGCCCATTACCGGCATATGGAAGAAACAGCAGTAAGCACAGGGAAATATCTGCTTCTAAATCCAAAACGCAGCTATCTAACAGAACGGTTGTCAATGTGTGCACTCAACTTCCAGAGTTAAACCCGTGTGTGGATTCAGCAGTCTGCAGAGACTTTCTCTGCAGAGTCCCAAAACAGGCGTTTTCAGCCCATTACCGGCATATGGAAGAAACAGCAGTAAGCACAGGGAAATATCTGCTTCTAAATCCAAAACGCAGCTATCTAACAGAACGGTTGTCAATGTGTGCACTCAACTTCCAGAGTTAAACCCGTGTGTGGATTCAGCAGTCTGCAGAGACTTTCTCTGCAGAGTCCCAAAACAGGCGTTTTCAGCCCATTACCGGCATATGGAAGAAACAGCAGTAAGCACAGGGAAATATCTGCTTCTAAATCCAAAACGCAGCTATCTAACAGAACGGTTGTCAATGTGTGCACTCAACTTCCAGAGTTAAACCCGTGTGTGGATTCAGCAGTCTGCAGAGACTTTCTCTGCAGAGTCCCAAAACAGGCGTTTTCAGCCCATTACCGGCATATGGAAGAAACAGCAGTAAGCACAGGGAAATATCTGCTTCTAAATCCAAAACGCAGCTATCTAACAGAACGGTTGTCAATGTGTGCACTCAACTTCCAGAGTTAAACCCGTGTGTGGATTCAGCAGTCTGCAGAGACTTTCTCTGCAGAGTCCCAAAACAGGCGTTTTCAGCCCATTACCGGCATATGGAAGAAACAGCAGTAAGCACAGGGAAATATCTGCTTCTAAATCCAAAACGCAGCTATCTAACAGAACGGTTGTCAATGTGTGCACTCAACTTCCAGAGTTAAACCCGTGTGTGGATTCAGCAGTCTGCAGAGACTTTCTCTGCAGAGTCCCAAGACAGGCGTTTTCAGCCCATTACAGGCATATGGAAGAAACAGCAGTAAGCACAGGGAAATATCTGCTTCTAAATCCAAAACGCAGCTATCTAACAGAACGGTTGTCAATGTGTGCACTCAACTTCCAGAGTTAAACCCGTGTGTGGATTCAGCAGTCTGCAAACACTTTCTCTGCAGAGTCCCAAGACAGGCGTTTTCAGCCCATTACCGGCATATGGAAGAAACAGCAGTAAGCACAGGGAAATATCTGCTTCTAAATCCAAAACGCAGCTATCTAACAGAACGGTTGTCAATGTGTGCACTCAACTTCCAGAGTTAAACCCGTGTGTGGATTCAGCAGTCTGCAGAGACTTTCTCTGCAGAGTCCCAAGACAGGCGTTTTCAGCCCATTACCGGCATATGGAAGAAACAGCAGTAAGCACAGGGAAATATCTGCTTCTAAATCCAAAACGCAGCTATCTAACAGAACGGTTGTCAATGTGTGCACTCAACTTCCAGAGTTAAACCCGTGTGTGGATTCAGCAGTCTGCAGAGACTTTCTCTGCAGAGTCCCAAGACAGGCGTTTTCAGCCGATTACCGGCATATGGAAGAAAGAGCAGTAAGCACAGGGAAATATCTGCTTCTAAATCCAAAACGCAGCTATCTAACAGAACGGTTGTCAATGTGTGCACTCAACTTCCAGAGTTAAACCCGTGTGTGGATTCAGCAGTCTGCAGAGACTTTCTCTGCAGAGTCCCAAAACAGGCGTTTTCAGCCCATTACCGGCATATGGAAGAAACAGCAGTAAGCACAGGGAAATATCTGCTTCTAAATCCAAAACGCAGCTATCTAACAGAACGGTTGTCAATGTGTGCACTCAACTTCCAGAGTTAAACCCGTGTGTGGATTCAGCAGTCTGCAGAGACTTTCTCTGCAGAGTCCCAAAACAGGCGTTTTCAGCCCATTACCGGCATATGGAAGAAACAGCAGTAAGCACAGGGAAATATCTGCTTCTAAATCCAAAACGCAGCTATCTAACAGAACGGTTGTCAATGTGTGCACTCAACTTCCAGAGTTAAACCCGTGTGTGGATTCAGCAGTCTGCAGAGACTTTCTCTGCAGAGTCCCAAAACAGGCGTTTTCAGCCCATTACCGGCATATGGAAGAAACAGCAGTAAGCACAGGGAAATATCTGCTTCTAAATCCAAAACGCAGCTATCTAACAGAACGGTTGTCAATGTGTGCACTCAACTTCCAGAGTTAAACCCGTGTGTGGATTCAGCAGTCTGCAGAGACTTTCTCTGCAGAGTCCCAAAACAGGCGTTTTCAGCCCATTACCGGCATAAGGAAGAAACAGCAGTAAGCACAGGGAAATATCTGCTTCTAAATCCAAAACGCAGCTATCTAACAGAACGGTTGTCAATGTGTGCACTCAACTTCCAGAGTTAAACCCGTGTGTGGATTCAGCAGTCTGCAGAGATTTTCTCTGCAGAGTCCCAAAACAGGCGTTTTCAGCCCATTACCGGCATATGGAAGAAACAGCAGTAAGCACAGGGAAATATCTGCTTCTAAATCCAAAACGCAGCTCTCTAACAGAACGGTTGTCAATGTGTGCACTCAACTTCCAGAGTTAAACCCGTGTGTGGATTCAGCAGTCTGCAGAGACTTTCTCTGCAGAGTCCCAAAACAGGCGTTTTCAGCCCATTACCGGCATATGGAAGAAACAGCAGTAAGCACAGGGAAATATCTGCTTCTAAATCCAAAACGCAGCTATCTAACAGAACGGTTGTCAATGTGTGCACTCAACTTCCAGAGTTAAACCCGTGTGTGGATTCAGCAGTCTGCAGAGACTTTCTCTGCAGAGTCCCAAGGCAGGCGTTTTCAGCCCATTACCGGCATATGGAAGAAACAGCAGTAAGCACAGGGAAATATCTGCTTCTAAATCCAAAACGCAGCTATCTAACAGAACGGTTGTCAATGTGTGCACTCAACTTCCAGAGTTAAACCCGTGTGTGGATTCAGCAGTCTGCAGAGACTTTCTCTGCAGAGTCCCAAGACAGGCGTTTTCAGCCCATTACCGGCATATGGAAGAAACAGCAGTAAGCACAGGGAAATATCTGCTTCTAAATCCAAAACGCAGCTATCTAACAGAACGGTTGTCAATGTGTGCACTCAACTTCCAGAGTTAAACCCGTGTGTGGATTCAGCAGTCTGCAGAGACTTTCTCTGCAGAGTCCCAAAACAGGCGTTTTCAGCCCATTACCGGCATATGGAAGAAACAGCAGTAAGCACAGGGAAATATCTGCTTCTAAATCCAAAACGCAGCTATCTAACAGAACGGTTGTCAATGTGTGCACTCAACTTCCAGAGTTAAACCCGTGTGTGGATTCAGCAGTCTGCAGAGACTTTCTCTGCAGAGTCCCAAAACAGGCGTTTTCAGCCCATTACCGGCATATGGAAGAAACAGCAGTGAGCACAGGGAAATATCTGCTTCTAAATCCAAAACGCAGCTATCTAACAGAACGGTTGTCAATGTGTGCACTCAACTTCCAGAGTTAAACCCGTGTGTGGATTCAGCAGTCTGCAAACACTTTCTCTGCAGAGTCCCAAAACAGGCGTTTTCAGCCCATTACCGGCATATGGAAGAAACAGCAGTAAGCACAGGGAAATATCTGCTTCTAAATCCAAAACGCAGCTATCTAACAGAACGGTTGTCAATGTGTGCACTCAACTTCCAGAGTTAAACCCGTGTGTGGATTCAGCAGTCTGCAGAGACTTTCTCTGCAGAGTCCCAAAACAGGCGTTTTCAGCCCATTACCGGCATATGGAAGAAACAGCAGTAAGCACAGGGAAATATCTGCTTCTAAATCCAAAACGCAGCTATCTAACAGAACGGTTGTCAATGTGTGCACTCAACTTCCAGAGTTAAACCCGTGTGTGGATTCAGCAGTCTGCAGAGACTTTCTCTGCAGAGTCCCAAAACAGGCGTTTTCAGCCCATTACCGGCATATGGAAGAAACAGCAGTAAGCACAGGGAAATATCTGCTTCTAAATCCAAAACGCAGCTATCTAACAGAACGGTTGTCAATGTGTGCACTCAACTTCCAGAGTTAAACCCGTGTGTGGATTCAGCAGTCTGCAGAGACTTTCTCTGCAGAGTCCCAAAACAGGCGTTTTCAGCCCATTACCGGCATATGGAAGAAACAGCAGTAAGCACAGGGAAATATCTGCTTCTAAATCCAAAACGCAGCTATCTAACAGAACGGTTGTCAATGTGTGCACTCAACTTCCAGAGTTAAACCCGTGTGTGGATTCAGCAGTCTGCAGAGACTTTCTCTGCAGAGTCCCAAGACAGGCGTTTTCAGCCCATTACCGGCATATGGAAGAAACAGCAGTAAGCACAGGGAAATATCTGCTTCTAAATCCAAAACGCAGCTATCTAACAGAACGGTTGTCAATGTGTGCACTCAACTTCCAGAGTTAAACCCGTGTGTGGATTCAGCAGTCTGCAGAGACTTTCTCTGCAGAGTCCCAAGACAGGCGTTTTCAGCCCATTACCGGCATATGGAAGAAACAGCAGTAAGCACAGGGAAATATCTGCTTCTAAATCCAAAACGCAGCTATCTAACAGAACGGTTGTCAATGTGTGCACTCAACTTCCAGAGTTAAACCCGTGTGTGGATTCAGCAGTCTGCAGAGACTTTCTCTGCAGAGTCCCAAAACAGGCGTTTTCAGCCCATTACCGGCATATGGAAGAAACAGCAGTAAGCACAGGGAAATATCTGCTTCTAAATCCAAAACGCAGCTATCTAACAGAACGGTTGTCAATGTGTGCACTCAACTTCCAGAGTTAAACCCGTGTGTGGATTCAGCAGTCTGCAGAGACTTTCTCTGCAGAGTCCCAAAACAGGCGTTTTCAGCCCATTACCGGCATATGGAAGAAACAGCAGTAAGCACAGGGAAATATCTGCTTCTAAATCCAAAACGCAGCTATCTAACAGAACGGTTGTCAATGTGTGCACTCAACTTCCAGAGTTAAACCCGTGTGTGGATTCAGCAGTCTGCAGAGACTTTCTCTGCAGAGTCCCAAAACAGGCGTTTTCAGCCCATTACCGGCATATGGAAGAAACAGCAGTAAGCACAGGGAAATATCTGCTTCTAAATCCAAAACGCAGCTATCTAACAGAACGGTTGTCAATGTGTGCACTCAACTTCCAGAGTTAAACCCGTGTGTGGATTCAGCAGTCTGCAGAGACTTTCTCTGCAGAGTCCCAAGACAGGCGTTTTCAGCCCATTACCGGCATATGGAAGAAACAGCAGTAAGCACAGGGAAATATCTGCTTCTAAATCCAAAACGCAGCTATCTAACAGAACGGTTGTCAATGTGTGCACTCAACTTCCAGAGTTAAACCCGTGTGTGGATTCAGCAGTCTGCAGAGACTTTCTCTGCAGAGTCCCAAGACAGGCGTTTTCAGCCGATTACCGGCATATGGAAGAAAGAGCAGTAAGCACAGGGAAATATCTGCTTCTAAATCCAAAACGCAGCTATCTAACAGAACGGTTGTCAATGTGTGCACTCAACTTCCAGAGTTAAACCCGTGTGTGGATTCAGCAGTCTGCAGAGACTTTCTCTGCAGAGTCCCAAAACAGGCGTTTTCAGCCCATTACCGGCATATGGAAGAAACAGCAGTAAGCACAGGGAAATATCTGCTTCTAAATCCAAAACGCAGCTATCTAACAGAACGGTTGTCAATGTGTGCACTCAACTTCCAGAGTTAAACCCGTGTGTGGATTCAGCAGTCTGCAGAGACTTTCTCTGCAGAGTCCCAAAACAGGCGTTTTCAGCCCATTACCGGCATATGGAAGAAACAGCAGTAAGCACAGGGAAATATCTGCTTCTAAATCCAAAACGCAGCTATCTAACAGAACGGTTGTCAATGTGTGCACTCAACTTCCAGAGTTAAACCCGTGTGTGGATTCAGCAGTCTGCAGAGACTTTCTCTGCAGAGTCCCAAAACAGGCGTTTTCAGCCCATTACCGGCATATGGAAGAAACAGCAGTAAGCACAGGGAAATATCTGCTTCTAAATCCAAAACGCAGCTATCTAACAGAACGGTTGTCAATGTGTGCACTCAACTTCCAGAGTTAAACCCGTGTGTGGATTCAGCAGTCTGCAAACACTTTCTCTGCAGAGTCCCAAGACAGGCGTTTTCAGCCCATTACCGGCATATGGAAGAAACAGCAGTAAGCACAGGGAAATATCTGCTTCTAAATCCAAAACGCAGCTATCTAACAGAACGGTTGTCAATGTGTGCACTCAACTTCCAGAGTTAAACCAGTGTGTGGATTCAGCAGTCTGCAGAGACTTTCTCTGCAGAGTCCCAAAACAGGCGTTTTCAGCCTATTACCGGCATATGGAAGAAACAGCAGTAAGCACAGGGAAATATCTGCTTCTAAATCCAAAACGCAGCTATCTAACAGAACGGTTGTCAATGTGTGCTCTCAACTTCCAGAGTTAAACCCGTGTGTGGATTCAGCAGTCTGCAGAGACTTTCTCTGCAGAGTCCCAAAACAGGCGTTTTCAGCCCATTACCGGCATATGGAAGAAACAGCAGTAAGCACAGGGAAATATCTGCTTCTAAATCCAAAACGCAGCTATCTAACAGAACGGTTGTCAATGTGTGCACTCAACTTCCAGAGTTAAACCCGTGTGTGGATTCAGCAGTCTGCAAACACTTTCTCTGCAGAGTCCCAAGACAGGCGTTTTCAGCCCATTACCGGCATATGGAAGAAACAGCAGTAAGCACAGGGAAATATCTGCTTCTAAATCCAAAACGCAGCTATCTAACAGAACGGTTGTCAATGTGTGCACTCAACTTCCAGAGTTAAACCAGTGTGTGGATTCAGCAGTCTGCAGAGACTTTCTCTGCAGAGTCCCAAAACAGGCGTTTTCAGCCTATTACCGGCATATGGAAGAAACAGCAGTAAGCACAGGGAAATATCTGCTTCTAAATCCAAAACGCAGCTATCTAACAGAACGGTTGTCAATGTGTGCTCTCAACTTCCAGAGTTAAACCCGTGTGTGGATTCAGCAGTCTGCAGAGACTTTCTCTGCAGAGTCCCAAAACAGGCGTTTTCAGCCCATTACCGGCATATGGAAGAAACAGCAGTAAGCACAGGGAAATATCTGCTTCTAAATCCAAAACGCAGCTATCTAACAGAACGGTTGTCAATGTGTGCACTCAACTTCCAGAGTTAAACCCGTGTGTGGATTCAGCAGTCTGCAAACACTTTCTCTGCAGAGTCCCAAGACAGGCGTTTTCAGCCGATTACCGGCATATGGAAGAAAGAGCAGTAAGCACAGGGAAATATCTGCTTCTAAATCCAAAACGCAGCTATCTAACAGAACGGTTGTCAATGTGTGCACTCAACTTCCAGAGTTAAACCCGTGTGTGGATTCAGCAGTCTGCAGAGACTTTCTCTGCAGAGTCCCAAAACAGGCGTTTTCAGCCCATTACCGGCATATGGAAGAAACAGCAGTAAGCACAGGGAAATATCTGCTTCTAAATCCAAAACGCAGCTATCTAACAGAACGGTTGTCAATGTGTGCACTCAACTTCCAGAGTTAAACCCGTGTGTGGATTCAGCAGTCTGCAGAGACTTTCTCTGCAGAGTCCCAAAACAGGCGTTTTCAGCCCATTACCGGCATATGGAAGAAACAGCAGTAAGCACAGGGAAATATCTGCTTCTAAATCCAAAACGCAGCTATCTAACAGAACGGTTGTCAATGTGTGCACTCAACTTCCAGAGTTAAACCCGTGTGTGGATTCAGCAGTCTGCAGAGACTTTCTCTGCAGAGTCCCAAAACAGGCGTTTTCAGCCCATTACCGGCATATGGAAGAAACAGCAGTAAGCACAGGGAAATATCTGCTTCTAAATCCAAAACGCAGCTATCTAACAGAACGGTTGTCAATGTGTGCACTCAACTTCCAGAGTTAAACCCGTGTGTGGATTCAGCAGTCTGCAGAGACTTTCTCTGCAGAGTCCCAAAACAGGCGTTTTCAGCCCATTACCGGCATAAGGAAGAAACAGCAGTAAGCACAGGGAAATATCTGCTTCTAAATCCAAAACGCAGCTATCTAACAGAACGGTTGTCAATGTGTGCACTCAACTTCCAGTGTTAAACCCGTGTGTGGATTCAGCAGTCTGCAGAGACTTTCTCTGCAGAGTCCCAAAACAGGCGTTTTCAGCCCATTACCGGCATATGGAAGAAACAGCAGTAAGCACAGGGAAATATCTGCTTCTAAATCCAAAACGCAGCTCTCTAACAGAACGGTTGTCAATGTGTGCACTCAACTTCCAGAGTTAAACCCGTGTGTGGATTCAGCAGTCTGCAGAGACTTTCTCTGCAGAGTCCCAAAACAGGCGTTTTCAGCCCATTACCGGCATATGGAAAAAACAGCAGTAAGCACAGGGAAATATCTGCTTCTAAATCCAAAACGCAGCTATCTAACAGAACGGTTGTCAATGTGTGCACTCAACTTCCAGAGTTAAACCCGTGTGTGGATTCAGCAGTCTGCAGAGACTTTCTCTGCAGAGTCCCAAAACAGGCGTTTTCAGCCCATTACCGGCATATGGAAGAAACAGCAGTAAGCACAGGGAAATATCTGCTTCTAAATCCAAAACGCAGCTATCTAACAGAACGGTTGTCAATGTGTGCACTCAACTTCCAGAGTTAAACCCGTGTGTGGATTCAGCAGTCTGCAGAGACTTTCTCTGCAGAGTCCCAAAACAGGCGTTTTCAGCCCATTACCGGCATATGGAAGAAACAGCAGTAAGCACAGGGAAATATCTGCTTCTAAATCCAAAACGCAGCTATCTAACAGAACGGTTGTCAATGTGTGCACTCAACTTCCAGAGTTAAACCCGTGTGTGGATTCAGCAGTCTGCAGAGACTTTCTCTGCAGAGTCCCAAAACAGGCGTTTTCAGCCCATTACCGGCATATGGAAGAAACAGCAGTAAGCACAGGGAAATATCTGCTTCTAAATCCAAAACGCAGCTATCTAACAGAACGGTTGTCAATGTGTGCACTCAACTTCCAGAGTTAAACCCGTGTGTGGATTCAGCAGTCTGCAGAGACTTTCTCTGCAGAGTCCCAAAACAGGCGTTTTCAGCCCATTACCGGCATATGGAAGAAACAGCAGTAAGCACAGGGAAATATCTGCTTCTAAATCCAAAACGCAGCTATCTAACAGAACGGTTGTCAATGTGTGCACTCAACTTCCAGAGTTAAACCCGTGTGTGGATTCAGCAGTCTGCAGAGACTTTCTCTGCAGAGTCCCAAAACAGGCGTTTTCAGCCCATTACCGGCATATGGAAGAAACAGCAGTGAGCACAGGGAAATATCTGCTTCTAAATCCAAAACGGAGCTATCTAACAGAACGGTTGTCAATGTGTGCACTCAACTTCCAGAGTTAAACCCGTGTGTGGATTCAGCAGTCTGCAGACACTTTCTCTGCAGAGTCCCAAAACAGGCGTTTTCAGCCCATTACCGGCATATGGAAGAAACAGCAGTAAGCACAGGGAAATATCTGCTTCTAAATCCAAAACGCAGCTATCTAACAGAACGGTTGTCAATGTGTGCACTCAACTTCCAGAGTTAAACCCGTGTGTGAATTCAGCAGTCTGCAGAGACTTTCTCTGCAGAGTCCCAAAACAGGCGTTTTCAGCCCATTACCGGCATATGGAAGAAACAGCAGTAAGCACAGGGAAATATCTGCTTCTAAATCCAAAACGCAGCTATCTAACAGAACGGTTGTCAATGTGTGCACTCAACTTCCAGAGTTAAACCCGTGTGTGGATTCAGCAGTCTGCAGAGACTTTCTCTGCAGAGTCCCAAAACAGGCGTTTTCAGCCCATTACCGGCATATGGAAGAAACCGCAGTAAGCACAGGGAAATATCTGCTTCTAAATCCAAAACGCAGCTATCTAACAGAACGGTTGTCAATGTGTGCACTCAACTTCCAGAGTTAAACCCGTGTGTGGATTCAGCAGTCTGCAGAGACTTTCTCTGCAGAGTCCCAAAACAGGCGTTTTCAGCCCATTACCGGCATATGGAAGAAACAGCAGTAAGCACAGGGAAATATCTGCTTCTAAATCCAAAACGCAGCTATCTAACAGAACGGTTGTCAATGTGTGCACTCAACTTCCAGAGTTAAACCCGTGTGTGGATTCAGCAGTCTGCAGAGACTTTCTCTGCAGAGTCCCAAAACAGGCGTTTTCAGACCATTACCGGCATATGGAAGAAACAGCAGTAAGCACAGGGAAATATCTGCTTCTCAATCCAAAACGCAGCTATCTAACAGAACGGTTGTCAATGTGTGCACTCAACTTCCAGAGTTAAACCCGTGTGTGGATTCAGCAGTCTGCAGAGACTTTCTCTGCAGAGTCCCAAGACAGGCGTTTTCAGCCCATTACCGGCATATGGAAGAAACAGCAGTAAGCACAGGGAAATATCTGCTTCTAAAACCAAAACGCAGCTATCTAACAGAACGGTTGTCAATGTGTGCACTCAACTTCCAGAGTTAAACCCGTGTGTGGATTCAGCAGTCTGCAGAGACTTTCTCTGCAGAGTCCCAAAACAGGCGTTTTCAGCCCATTACCGGCATATGGAAGAAACAGCAGTAAGCACAGGGAAATATCTGCTTCTAAATCCAAAACGCAGCTATCTAACAGAACGGTTGTCAATGTGTGCACTCAACTTCCAGAGTTAAACCCGTGTGTGGATTCAGCAGTCTGCAGAGACTTTCTCTGCAGAGTCCCAAAACAGGCGTTTTCAGCCCATTACCGGCATACGGAAGAAACAGCAGTAAGCACAGGGAAATATCTGCTTCTAAATCCAAAACGCAGCTATCTAACAGAACGGTTGTCAATGTGTGCACTCAACTTCCAGAGTTAAACCCGTGTGTGGATTCAGCAGTCTGCAGAGACTTTCTCTGCAGAGTCCCAAAACAGGCGTTTTCAGCCCATTACCGGCATATGGAAGAAACAGCAGTAAGCACAGGGAAATATCTGCTTCTAAATCCAAAACGCAGCTATCTAACAGAACGGTTGTCAATGTGTGCACTCAACTTCCAGAGTTAAACCCGTGTGTGGATTCAGCAGTCTGCAGAGACTTTCTCTGCAGAGTCCCAAAACAGGCGTTTTCCGCCCATTACCGGCATATGGAAGAAACAGCAGTAAGCACAGGGAAATATCTGCTTCTAAATCCAAAACGCAGCTATCTAACAGAACGGTTGTCAATGTGTGCACTCAACTTCCAGAGTTAAACCCGTGTGTGGATTCAGCAGTCTGCAGAGACTTTCTCTGCAGAGTCCCAAAACAGGCGTTTTCAGCCCATTACCGGCATATGGAAGAAACAGCAGTAAGAACAGGGAAATATCTGCTTCTAAATCCAAAACGCAGCTATCTAACAGAACGGTTGTCAATGTGTGCACTCAACTTCCAGAGTTAAACCCGTGTGTGGATTCAGCAGTCTGCAAACACTTTCTCTGCAGAGTCCCAAGACAGGCGTTTTCAGCCGATTACCGGCATATGGAAGAAAGAGCAGTAAGCACAGGGAAATATCTGCTTCTAAATCCAAAACGCAGCTATCTAACAGAACGGTTGTCAATGTGTGCACTCAACTTCCAGAGTTAAACCCGTGTGTGGATTCAGGAGTCTGCAGAGACTTTCTCTGCAGAGTCCCAAAACAGGCGTTTTCAGCCCATTACCGGCATATGGAAGAAACAGCAGTAAGCACAGGGAAATATCTGCTTCTAAATCCAAAACGCAGCTATCTAACAGAACGGTTGTCAATGTGTGCACTCAACTTCCAGAGTTAAACCCGTGTGTGGATTCAGCAGTCTGCAGAGACTTTCTCTGCAGAGTCCCAAAACAGGCGTTTTCAGCCCATTACCGGCATATGGAAGAAACAGCAGTAAGCACAGGGAAATATCTGCTTCTAAATCCAAAACGCAGCTATCTAACAGAACGGTTGTCAATGTGTGCACTCAACTTCCAGAGTTAAACCCGTGTGTGGATTCAGCAGTCTGCAGAGACTTTCTCTGCAGAGTCCCAAAACAGGCGTTTTCAGCCCATTACCGGCATATGGAAGAAACAGCAGTAAGCACAGGGAAATATCTGCTTCTAAATCCAAAACGCAGCTATCTAACAGAACGGTTGTCAATGTGTGCACTCAACTTCCAGAGTTAAACCCGTGTGTGGATTCAGCAGTCTGCAGAGACTTTCTCTGCAGAGTCCCAAAACAGGCGTTTTCAGCCCATTACCGGCATAAGGAAGAAACAGCAGTAAGCACAGGGAAATATCTGCTTCTAAATCCAAAACGCAGCTATCTAACAGAACGGTTGTCAATGTGTGCACTCAACTTCCAGAGTTAAACCCGTGTGTGGATTCAGCAGTCTGCAGAGACTTTCTCTGCAGAGTCCCAAAACAGGCGTTTTCAGCCCATTACCGGCATATGGAAGAAACAGCAGAAAGCACAGGGAAATATCTGCTTCTAAATCCAAAACGAAGCTCTCTAACAGAACGGTTGTCAATGTGTGCACTCAACTTCCAGAGTTAAACCCGTGTGTGGATTCAGCAGTCTGCAGAGACTTTCTCTGCATAGTCCCAAAACAGGCGTTTTCAGCCCATTACCGGCATATGGAAAAAACAGCAGTAAGCACAGGGAAATATCTGCTTCTAAATCCAAAACGCAGCTATCTAACAGAACGGTTGTCAATGTGTGCACTCAACTTCCAGAGTTAAACCCGTGTGTGGATTCAGCAGTCTGCAGAGACTTTCTCTGCAGAGTCCCAAAACAGGCGTTTTCAGCCCATTACCGGCATATGGAAGAAACAGCAGTAAGCACAGGGAAATATCTGCTTCTAAATCCAAAACGCAGCTATCTAACAGAACGGTTGTCAATGTGTGCACTCAACTTCCAGAGTTAAACCCGTGTGTGGATTCAGCAGTCTGCAGAGACTTTCTCTGCAGAGTCCCAAAACAGGCGTTTTCAGCCCATTACCGGCATATGGAAGAAACAGCAGTAAGCACAGGGAAATATCTGCTTCTAAATCCAAAACGCAGCTATCTAACAGAACGGTTGTCAATGTGTGCACTCAACTTCCAGAGTTAAACCCGTGTGTGGATTCAGCAGTCTGCAGAGACTTTCTCTGCAGAGTCCCAAGACAGGCGTTTTCAGCCCATTACCGGCATATGGAAGAAACAGCAGTAAGCACAGGGAAATATCTGCTTCTAAATCCAAAACGCAGCTATCTAACAGAACGGTTGTCAATGTGTGCACTCAACTTCCAGAGTTAAACCCGTGTGTGGATTCAGCAGTCTGCAGAGACTTTCTCTGCAGGGTCCCAAAACAGGCGTTTTCAGCCCATTACCGGCATATGGAAGAAACAGCAGTAAGCACAGGGAAATATCTGCTTCTAAATCCAAAACGCAGCTATCTAACAGAACGGTTGTCAATGTGTCCACTCAACTTCCAGAGTTAAACCCGTGTGTGGATTCAGCAGTCTGCAGAGACTTTCTCTGCAGAGTCCCAAAACAGGCGTTTTCAGCCCATTACCGGCATATGGAAGAAACAGCAGTGAGCACAGGGAAATATCTGCTTCTAAATCCAAAACGCAGCTATCTAACAGAACGGTTGTCAATGTGTGCACTCAACTTCCAGAGTTAAACCCGTGTGTGGATTCAGCAGTCTGCAGAGACTTTCTCTGCAGAGTCCCAAAACAGGCGTTTTCAGCCCATTACCGGCATATGGAAGAAACAGCAGTAAGCACAGGGAAATATCTGCTTCTAAATCCAAAACGCAGCTATCTAACAGAACGGTTGTCAATGTGTGCACTCAACTTCCAGAGTTAAACCCGTGTGTGGATTCAGCAGTCTGCAGAGACTTTCTCTGCAGAGTCCCAAAACAGGCGTTTTCAGCCCATTACCGGCATATGGAAGAAACAGCAGTAAGCACAGGGAAATATCTGCTTCTAAATCCAAAACGCAGCTATCTAACAGAACGGTTGTCAATGTGTGCACTCAACTTCCAGAGTTAAACCCGTGTGTGGATTCAGCAGTCTGCAGAGACTTTCTCTGCAGAGTCCCAAAACAGGCGTTTTCAGCCCATTACCGGCATATGGAAGAAACAGCAGTAAGCACAGGGAAATATCTGCTTCTAAATCCAAAACGCAGCTATCTAACAGAACGGTTGTCAATGTGTGCACTCAACTTCCAGAGTTAAACCCGTGTGTGGATTCAGCAGTCTGCAGAGACTTTCTCTGCAGAGTCCCAAAACAGGCGTTTTCAGCCCATTACCGGCATATGGAAGAAACAGCAGTAAGCACAGGGAAATATCTGCTTCTAAATCCAAAACGCAGCTATCTAACAGAACGGTTGTCAATGTGTGCACTCAACTTCCAGAGTTAAACCCGTGTGTGGATTCAGCAGTCTGCAGAGACTTTCTCTGCAGAGTCCCAAGACAGGCGTTTTCAGCCCATTACCGGCATATGGAAGAAACAGCAGTAAGCACAGGGAAATATCTGCTTCTAAATCCAAAACGCAGCTATCTAACAGAACGGTTGTCAATGTGTGCACTCAACTTCCAGAGTTAAACCCGTGTGTGGATTCAGCAGTCTGCAGAGACTTTCTCTGCAGAGTCCCAAAACAGGCGTTTTCAGCCCATTACCGGCATATGGAAGAAACAGCAGTAAGCACAGGGAAATATCTGCTTCTAAATCCAAAACGCAGCTATCTAACAGAACGGTTGTCAATGTGTGCACTCAACTTCCAGAGTTAAACCCGTGTGTGGATTCAGCAGTCTGCAGAGACTTTCTCTGCAGAGTCCCAAAACAGGCGTTTTCAGCCCATTACCGGCATACGGAAGAAACAGCAGTAAGCACAGGGAAATATCTGCTTCTAAATCCAAAACGCAGCTATCTAACAGAACGGTTGTCAATGTGTGCACTCAACTTCCAGAGTTAAACCCGTGTGTGGATTCAGCAGTCTGCAGAGACTTTCTCTGCAGAGTCCCAAAACAGGCGTTTTCAGCCCATTACCGGCATATGGAAGAAACAGCAGTAAGCACAGGGAAATATCTGCTTCTAAATCCAAAACGCAGCTATCTAACAGAACGGTTGTCAATGTGTGCACTCAACTTCCAGAGTTAAACCCGTGTGTGGATTCAGCAGTCTGCAGAGACTTTCTCTGCAGAGTCCCAAAACAGGCGTTTTCAGCCCATTACCGGCATATGGAAGAAACAGCAGTAAGCACAGGGAAATATCTGCTTCTAAATCCAAAACGCAGCTATCTAACAGAACGGTTGTCAATGTGTGCACTCAACTTCCAGAGTTAAACCCGTGTGTGGATTCAGCAGTCTGCAGAGACTTTCTCTGCAGAGTCCCAAAACAGGCGTTTTCAGCCCATTACCGGCATATGGAAGAAACAGCAGTAAGCACAGGGAAATATCTGCTTCTAAATCCAAAACGCAGCTATCTAACAGAACGGTTGTCAATGTGTGCACTCAACTTCCAGAGTTAAACCCGTGTGTGGATTCAGCAGTCTGCAGAGACTTTCTCTGCAGAGTCCCAAAACAGGCGTTGTCAGCCCATTACCGGCATATGGAAGAAACAGCAGTAAGCACAGGGAAATATCTGCTTCTAAATCCAAAACGCAGCTATCTAACAGAACGGTTGTCAATGTGTGCACTCAACTTCCAGAGTTAAACCCGTGTGTGGATTCAGCAGTCTGCAGAGACTTTCTCTGCAGAGTCCCAAAACAGGCGTTGTCAGCCCATTACCGGCATATGGAAGAAACAGCAGTAAGCACAGGGAAATATCTGCTTCTAAATCCAAAACGCAGCTATCTAACAGAACGGTTGTCAATGTGTGCACTCAACTTCCAGAGTTAAACCCGTGTGTGGATTCAGCAGTCTGCAGAGACTTTCTCTGCAGAGTCCCAAAACAGGCGTTTTCAGCCCATTACCGGCATATGGAAGAAACAGCAGTAAGCACAGGGAAATATCTGCTTCTCAATCCAAAACGCAGCTATCTAACAGAACGGTTGTCAATGTGTGCACTCAACTTCCAGAGTTAAACCCGTGTGTGGATTCAGCAGTCTGCAGAGACTTTCTCTGCAGAGTCCCAAAACAGGCGTTTTCAGCCCATTACCGGCATATGGAAGAAACAGCAGTAAGCACAGGGAAATATCTGCTTCTAAATCCAAAACGCAGCTATCTAACAGAACGGTTGTCAATGTGTGCACTCAACTTCCAGAGTTAAACCCGTGTGTGGATTCAGCAGTCTGCAGAGACTTTCTCTGCAGAGTCCCAAAACAGGCGTTTTCAGCCCATTACCGGCATATGGAAGAAACAGCAGTAAGCACAGGGAAACATCTGCTTCTAAATCCAAAACGCAGCTATCTAACAGAACGGTTGTCAATGTGTGCACTCAACTTCCAGAGTTAAACCCGTGTGTGGATTCAGCAGTCTGCAGAGACTTTCTCTGCAGAGTCCCAAGACAGGCGTTTTCAGCCCATTACCGGCATATGGAAGAAACAGCAGTAAGCACAGGGAAATATCTGCTTCTAAATCCAAAACGCAGCTATCTAACAGAACGGTTGTCAATGTGTGCACTCAACTTCCAGAGTTAAACCCGTGTGTGGATTCAGCAGTCTGCAGAGACTTTCTCTGCAGAGTCCCAAGACAGGCGTTTTCCGCCCATTACCGGCATATGGAAGAAACAGCAGTAAGCACAGGGAAATATCTGCTTCTAAATCCAAAACGCAGCTATCTAACAGAACGGTTGTCAATGTGTGCACTCAACTTCCAGAGTTAAACCCGTGTGTGGATTCAGCAGTCTGCAGAGACTTTCTCTGCAGAGTCCCAAGACAGGCGTTTTCAGCCCATTACCGGCATATGGAAGAAACAGCAGTAAGCACAGGGAAATATCTGCTTCTAAATCCAAAACGCAGCTATCTAACAGAACGGTTGTCAATGTGTGCACTCAACTTCCAGAGTTAAACCCGTGTGTGGATTCAGCAGTCTGCAGAGACTTTCTCTGCAGAGTCCCAAAACAGGCGTTTTCAGCCCATTACCGGCATATGGAAGAAACAGCAGTAAGCACAGGGAAATATCTGCTTCTAAATCCAAAACGCAGCTATCTAACAGAACGGTTGTCAATGTGTGCACTCAACTTCCAGAGTTAAACCCGTGTGTGGATTCAGCAGTCTGCAGAGACTTTCTCTGCAGAGTCCCAAGACAGGCGTTTTCAGCCGATTACCGGCATATGGAAGAAAGAGCAGTAAGCACAGGGAAATATCTGCTTCTAAATCCAAACGCAGCTATCTAACAGAACGGTTGACAATGTGTGCACTCAACTTCCAGAGTTAAACCCGTGTGTGGATTCAGCAGTCTGCAAACACTTTCTCTGCAGAGTCCCAAAACAGGCGTTTTCAGCCCATTACCGGCATATGGAAGAAACAGCAGTAAGCACAGGGAAATATCTGCTTCTAAATCCAAAACGCAGCTATCTAACAGAACGGTTGTCAATGTGTGCACTCAACTTCCAGAGTTAAACCCGTGTGTGGATTCAGCAGTCTGCAGAGACTTTCTCTGCAGAGTCCCAAAACAGGCGTTTTCAGCCCATTACCGGCATATGGAAGAAACAGCAGTAAGCACAGGGAAATATCTGCTTCTAAATCCAAAACGCAGCTATCTAACAGAACGGTTGTCAATGTGTGCACTCAACTTCCAGAGTTAAACCCGTGTGTGGATTCAGCAGTCTGCAGAGACTTTCTCTGCAGAGTCCCAAAACAGGCGTTTTCAGCCCATTACCGGCATATGGAAGAAACAGCAGTAAGCACAGGGAAATATCTGCTTCTAAATCCAAAACGCAGCTATCTAACAGAACGGTTGTCAATGTGTGCACTCAACTTCCAGAGTTAAACCCGTGTGTGGATTCAGCAGTCTGCAGAGACTTTCTCTGCAGAGTCCCAAAACAGGCGTTTTCAGCCCATTACCGGCATATGGAAGAAACAGCAGTAAGCACAGGGAAATATCTGCTTCTAAATCCAAAACGCAGCTATCTAACAGAACGGTTGTCAATGTGTGCACTCAACTTCCAGAGTTAAACCCGTGTGTGGATTCAGCAGTCTGCAGAGACTTTCTCTGCAGAGTCCCAAAACAGGCGTTTTCAGCCCATTACCGGCATATGGAAGAAACAGCAGTAAGCACAGGGAAATATCTGCTTCTAAATCCAAAACGCAGCTATCTAACAGAACGGTTGTCAATGTGTGCACTCAACTTCCAGAGTTAAACCCGTGTGTGGATTCAGCAGTCTGCAGAGACTTTCTCTGCAGAGTCCCAAGACAGGCGTTTTCAGCCCATTACAGGCATATGGAAGAAACAGCAGTAAGCACAGGGAAATATCTGCTTCTAAATCCAAAACGCAGCTATCTAACAGAACGGTTGTCAATGTGTGCACTCAACTTCCAGAGTTAAACCCGTGTGTGGATTCAGCAGTCTGCAAACACTTTCTCTGCAGAGTCCCAAGACAGGCGTTTTCAGCCCATTACCGGCATATGGAAGAAACAGCAGTAAGCACAGGGAAATATCTGCTTCTAAATCCAAAACGCAGCTATCTAACAGAACGGTTGTCAATGTGTGCACTCAACTTCCAGAGTTAAACCCGTGTGTGGATTCAGCAGTCTGCAGAGACTTTCTCTGCAGAGTCCCAAGACAGGCGTTTTCAGCCCATTACCGGCATATGGAAGAAACAGCAGTAAGCACAGGGAAATATCTGCTTCTAAATCCAAAACGCAGCTATCTAACAGAACGGTTGTCAATGTGTGCACTCAACTTCCAGAGTTAAACCCGTGTGTGGATTCAGCAGTCTGCAGAGACTTTCTCTGCAGAGTCCCAAGACAGGCGTTTTCAGCCGATTACCGGCATATGGAAGAAAGAGCAGTAAGCACAGGGAAATATCTGCTTCTAAATCCAAAACGCAGCTATCTAACAGAACGGTTGTCAATGTGTGCACTCAACTTCCAGAGTTAAACCCGTGTGTGGATTCAGCAGTCTGCAGAGACTTTCTCTGCAGAGTCCCAAAACAGGCGTTTTCAGCCCATTACCGGCATATGGAAGAAACAGCAGTAAGCACAGGGAAATATCTGCTTCTAAATCCAAAACGCAGCTATCTAACAGAACGGTTGTCAATGTGTGCACTCAACTTCCAGAGTTAAACCCGTGTGTGGATTCAGCAGTCTGCAGAGACTTTCTCTGCAGAGTCCCAAAACAGGCGTTTTCAGCCCATTACCGGCATATGGAAGAAACAGCAGTAAGCACAGGGAAATATCTGCTTCTAAATCCAAAACGCAGCTATCTAACAGAACGGTTGTCAATGTGTGCACTCAACTTCCAGAGTTAAACCCGTGTGTGGATTCAGCAGTCTGCAGAGACTTTCTCTGCAGAGTCCCAAAACAGGCGTTTTCAGCCCATTACCGGCATATGGAAGAAACAGCAGTAAGCACAGGGAAATATCTGCTTCTAAATCCAAAACGCAGCTATCTAACAGAACGGTTGTCAATGTGTGCACTCAACTTCCAGAGTTAAACCCGTGTGTGGATTCAGCAGTCTGCAGAGACTTTCTCTGCAGAGTCCCAAAACAGGCGTTTTCAGCCCATTACCGGCATAAGGAAGAAACAGCAGTAAGCACAGGGAAATATCTGCTTCTAAATCCAAAACGCAGCTATCTAACAGAACGGTTGTCAATGTGTGCACTCAACTTCCAGAGTTAAACCCGTGTGTGGATTCAGCAGTCTGCAGAGACTTTCTCTGCAGAGTCCCAAAACAGGCGTTTTCAGCCCATTACCGGCATATGGAAGAAACAGCAGTAAGCACAGGGAAATATCTGCTTCTAAATCCAAAACGCAGCTCTCTAACAGAACGGTTGTCAATGTGTGCACTCAACTTCCAGAGTTAAACCCGTGTGTGGATTCAGCAGTCTGCAGAGACTTTCTCTGCAGAGTCCCAAAACAGGCGTTTTCAGCCCATTACCGGCATATGGAAGAAACAGCAGTAAGCACAGGGAAATATCTGCTTCTAAATCCAAAACGCAGCTATCTAACAGAACGGTTGTCAATGTGTGCACTCAACTTCCAGAGTTAAACCCGTGTGTGGATTCAGCAGTCTGCAGAGACTTTCTCTGCAGAGTCCCAAGGCAGGCGTTTTCAGCCCATTACCGGCATATGGAAGAAACAGCAGTAAGCACAGGGAAATATCTGCTTCTAAATCCAAAACGCAGCTATCTAACAGAACGGTTGTCAATGTGTGCACTCAACTTCCAGAGTTAAACCCGTGTGTGGATTCAGCAGTCTGCAGAGACTTTCTCTGCAGAGTCCCAAGACAGGCGTTTTCAGCCCATTACCGGCATATGGAAGAAACAGCAGTAAGCACAGGGAAATATCTGCTTCTAAATCCAAAACGCAGCTATCTAACAGAACGGTTGTCAATGTGTGCACTCAACTTCCAGAGTTAAACCCGTGTGTGGATTCAGCAGTCTGCAGAGACTTTCTCTGCAGAGTCCCAAAACAGGCGTTTTCAGCCCATTACCGGCATATGGAAGAAACAGCAGTAAGCACAGGGAAATATCTGCTTCTAAATCCAAAACGCAGCTATCTAACAGAACGGTTGTCAATGTGTGCACTCAACTTCCAGAGTTAAACCCGTGTGTGGATTCAGCAGTCTGCAGAGACTTTCTCTGCAGAGTCCCAAAACAGGCGTTTTCAGCCCATTACCGGCATATGGAAGAAACAGCAGTGAGCACAGGGAAATATCTGCTTCTAAATCCAAAACGCAGCTATCTAACAGAACGGTTGTCAATGTGTGCACTCAACTTCCAGAGTTAAACCCGTGTGTGGATTCAGCAGTCTGCAAACACTTTCTCTGCAGAGTCCCAAAACAGGCGTTTTCAGCCCATTACCGGCATATGGAAGAAACAGCAGTAAGCACAGGGAAATATCTGCTTCTAAATCCAAAACGCAGCTATCTAACAGAACGGTTGTCAATGTGTGCACTCAACTTCCAGAGTTAAACCCGTGTGTGGATTCAGCAGTCTGCAGAGACTTTCTCTGCAGAGTCCCAAAACAGGCGTTTTCAGCCCATTACCGGCATATGGAAGAAACAGCAGTAAGCACAGGGAAATATCTGCTTCTAAATCCAAAACGCAGCTATCTAACAGAACGGTTGTCAATGTGTGCACTCAACTTCCAGAGTTAAACCCGTGTGTGGATTCAGCAGTCTGCAGAGACTTTCTCTGCAGAGTCCCAAAACAGGCGTTTTCAGCCCATTACCGGCATATGGAAGAAACAGCAGTAAGCACAGGGAAATATCTGCTTCTAAATCCAAAACGCAGCTATCTAACAGAACGGTTGTCAATGTGTGCACTCAACTTCCAGAGTTAAACCCGTGTGTGGATTCAGCAGTCTGCAGAGACTTTCTCTGCAGAGTCCCAAAACAGGCGTTTTCAGCCCATTACCGGCATATGGAAGAAACAGCAGTAAGCACAGGGAAATATCTGCTTCTAAATCCAAAACGCAGCTATCTAACAGAACGGTTGTCAATGTGTGCACTCAACTTCCAGAGTTAAACCCGTGTGTGGATTCAGCAGTCTGCAGAGACTTTCTCTGCAGAGTCCCAAGACAGGCGTTTTCAGCCCATTACCGGCATATGGAAGAAACAGCAGTAAGCACAGGGAAATATCTGCTTCTAAATCCAAAACGCAGCTATCTAACAGAACGGTTGTCAATGTGTGCACTCAACTTCCAGAGTTAAACCCGTGTGTGGATTCAGCAGTCTGCAGAGACTTTCTCTGCAGAGTCCCAAGACAGGCGTTTTCAGCCCATTACCGGCATATGGAAGAAACAGCAGTAAGCACAGGGAAATATCTGCTTCTAAATCCAAAACGCAGCTATCTAACAGAACGGTTGTCAATGTGTGCACTCAACTTCCAGAGTTAAACCCGTGTGTGGATTCAGCAGTCTGCAGAGACTTTCTCTGCAGAGTCCCAAAACAGGCGTTTTCAGCCCATTACCGGCATATGGAAGAAACAGCAGTAAGCACAGGGAAATATCTGCTTCTAAATCCAAAACGCAGCTATCTAACAGAACGGTTGTCAATGTGTGCACTCAACTTCCAGAGTTAAACCCGTGTGTGGATTCAGCAGTCTGCAGAGACTTTCTCTGCAGAGTCCCAAAACAGGCGTTTTCAGCCCATTACCGGCATACGGAAGAAACAGCAGTAAGCACACGGAAATATCTGCTTCTAAATCCAAAACGCAGCTATCTAACAGAACGGTTGTCAATGTGTGCACTCAACTTCCAGAGTTAAACCCGTGTGTGGATTCAGCAGTCTGCAGAGACTTTCTCTGCAGAGTCCCAAAACAGGCGTTTTCAGCCCATTACCGGCATATGGAAGAAACAGCAGTAAGCACAGGGAAATATCTGCTTCTAAATCCAAAACGCAGCTCTCTAACAGAACGGTTGTCAATGTGTGCACTCAACTTCCAGAGTTAAACCCGTGTGTGGATTCAGCAGTCTGCAGAGACTTTCTCTGCAGAGTCCCAAGACAGGCGTTTTCAGCCGATTACCGGCATATGGAAGAAAGAGCAGTAAGCACAGGGAAATATCTGCTTCTAAATCCAAAACGCAGCTATCTAACAGAACGGTTGTCAATGTGTGCACTCAACTTCCAGAGTTAAACCCGTGTGTGGATTCAGCAGTCTGCAGAGACTTTCTCTGCAGAGTCCCAAAACAGGCGTTTTCAGCCCATTACCGGCATATGGAAGAAACAGCAGTAAGCACAGGGAAATATCTGCTTCTAAATCCAAAACGCAGCTATCTAACAGAACGGTTGTCAATGTGTGCACTCAACTTCCAGAGTTAAACCCGTGTGTGGATTCAGCAGTCTGCAGAGACTTTCTCTGCAGAGTCCCAAAACAGGCGTTTTCAGCCCATTACCGGCATATGGAAGAAACAGCAGTAAGCACAGGGAAATATCTGCTTCTAAATCCAAAACGCAGCTATCTAACAGAACGGTTGTCAATGTGTGCACTCAACTTCCAGAGTTAAACCCGTGTGTGGATTCAGCAGTCTGCAGAGACTTTCTCTGCAGAGTCCCAAAACAGGCGTTTTCAGCCCATTACCGGCATATGGAAGAAACAGCAGTAAGCACAGGGAAATATCTGCTTCTAAATCCAAAACGCAGCTATCTAACAGAACGGTTGTCAATGTGTGCACTCAACTTCCAGAGTTAAACCCGTGTGTGGATTCAGCAGTCTGCAGAGACTTTCTCTGCAGAGTCCCAAAACAGGCGTTTTCAGCCCATTACCGGCATAAGGAAGAAACAGCAGTAAGCACAGGGAAATATCTGCTTCTAAATCCAAAACGCAGCTATCTAACAGAACGGTTGTCAATGTGTGCACTCAACTTCCAGAGTTAAACCCGTGTGTGGATTCAGCAGTCTGCAGAGACTTTCTCTGCAGAGTCCCAAAACAGGCGTTTTCAGCCCATTACCGGCATATGGAAGAAACAGCAGTAAGCACAGGGAAATATCTGCTTCTAAATCCAAAACGCAGCTCTCTAACAGAACGGTTGTCAATGTGTGCACTCAACTTCCAGAGTTAAACCCGTGTGTGGATTCAGCAGTCTGCAGAGACTTTCTCTGCAGAGTCCCAAAACAGGCGTTTTCAGCCCATTACCGGCATATGGAAGAAACAGCAGTAAGCACAGGGAAATATCTGCTTCTAAATCCAAAACGCAGCTATCTAACAGAACGGTTGTCAATGTGTGCACTCAACTTCCAGAGTTAAACCCGTGTGTGGATTCAGCAGTCTGCAGAGACTTTCTCTGCAGAGTCCCAAGGCAGGCGTTTTCAGCCCATTACCGGCATATGGAAGAAACAGCAGTAAGCACAGGGAAATATCTGCTTCTAAATCCAAAACGCAGCTATCTAACAGAACGGTTGTCAATGTGTGCACTCAACTTCCAGAGTTAAACCCGTGTGTGGATTCAGCAGTCTGCAGAGACTTTCTCTGCAGAGTCCCAAGACAGGCGTTTTCAGCCCATTACCGGCATATGGAAGAAACAGCAGTAAGCACAGGGAAATATCTGCTTCTAAATCCAAAACGCAGCTATCTAACAGAACGGTTGTCAATGTGTGCACTCAACTTCCAGAGTTAAACCCGTGTGTGGATTCAGCAGTCTGCAGAGACTTTCTCTGCAGAGTCCCAAAACAGGCGTTTTCAGCCCATTACCGGCATATGGAAGAAACAGCAGTAAGCACAGGGAAATATCTGCTTCTAAATCCAAAACGCAGCTATCTAACAGAACGGTTGTCAATGTGTGCACTCAACTTCCAGAGTTAAACCCGTGTGTGGATTCAGCAGTCTGCAGAGACTTTCTCTGCAGAGTCCCAAAACAGGCGTTTTCAGCCCATTACCGGCATATGGAAGAAACAGCAGTGAGCACAGGGAAATATCTGCTTCTAAATCCAAAACGCAGCTATCTAACAGAACGGTTGTCAATGTGTGCACTCAACTTCCAGAGTTAAACCCGTGTGTGGATTCAGCAGTCTGCAAACACTTTCTCTGCAGAGTCCCAAAACAGGCGTTTTCAGCCCATTACCGGCATATGGAAGAAACAGCAGTAAGCACAGGGAAATATCTGCTTCTAAATCCAAAACGCAGCTATCTAACAGAACGGTTGTCAATGTGTGCACTCAACTTCCAGAGTTAAACCCGTGTGTGGATTCAGCAGTCTGCAGAGACTTTCTCTGCAGAGTCCCAAAACAGGCGTTTTCAGCCCATTACCGGCATATGGAAGAAACAGCAGTAAGCACAGGGAAATATCTGCTTCTAAATCCAAAACGCAGCTATCTAACAGAACGGTTGTCAATGTGTGCACTCAACTTCCAGAGTTAAACCCGTGTGTGGATTCAGCAGTCTGCAGAGACTTTCTCTGCAGAGTCCCAAAACAGGCGTTTTCAGCCCATTACCGGCATATGGAAGAAACAGCAGTAAGCACAGGGAAATATCTGCTTCTAAATCCAAAACGCAGCTATCTAACAGAACGGTTGTCAATGTGTGCACTCAACTTCCAGAGTTAAACCCGTGTGTGGATTCAGCAGTCTGCAGAGACTTTCTCTGCAGAGTCCCAAAACAGGCGTTTTCAGCCCATTACCGGCATATGGAAGAAACAGCAGTAAGCACAGGGAAATATCTGCTTCTAAATCCAAAACGCAGCTATCTAACAGAACGGTTGTCAATGTGTGCACTCAACTTCCAGAGTTAAACCCGTGTGTGGATTCAGCAGTCTGCAGAGACTTTCTCTGCAGAGTCCCAAGACAGGCGTTTTCAGCCCATTACCGGCATATGGAAGAAACAGCAGTAAGCACAGGGAAATATCTGCTTCTAAATCCAAAACGCAGCTATCTAACAGAACGGTTGTCAATGTGTGCACTCAACTTCCAGAGTTAAACCCGTGTGTGGATTCAGCAGTCTGCAGAGACTTTCTCTGCAGAGTCCCAAGACAGGCGTTTTCAGCCCATTACCGGCATATGGAAGAAACAGCAGTAAGCACAGGGAAATATCTGCTTCTAAATCCAAAACGCAGCTATCTAACAGAACGGTTGTCAATGTGTGCACTCAACTTCCAGAGTTAAACCCGTGTGTGGATTCAGCAGTCTGCAGAGACTTTCTCTGCAGAGTCCCAAAACAGGCGTTTTCAGCCCATTACCGGCATATGGAAGAAACAGCAGTAAGCACAGGGAAATATCTGCTTCTAAATCCAAAACGCAGCTATCTAACAGAACGGTTGTCAATGTGTGCACTCAACTTCCAGAGTTAAACCCGTGTGTGGATTCAGCAGTCTGCAGAGACTTTCTCTGCAGAGTCCCAAAACAGGCGTTTTCAGCCCATTACCGGCATACGGAAGAAACAGCAGTAAGCACAGGGAAATATCTGCTTCTAAATC
>NW_026989364.1:0-89313 GCF_030222135.1 Aotus nancymaae
CGGCATATGGAAGAAACAGCAGTAAGCACAGGGAAATATCTGCTTCTAAATCCAAAACGCAGCAATCTAACAGAACGGTTGTCAATGTGTGCACTCAACTTCCAGAGTTAAACCCGTGTGTGGATTCAGCAGTCTGCAAACACTTTCTCTGCAGAGTCCCAAAACAGGCGTTTTTCAGCCCATTACCGGCATATGGAAGAAACAGCAGTAAGCACAGGGAAATATCTGCTTCTAAATCCAAAACGCAGCTATCTAACAGAACGGTTGTCAATGTGTGCACTCAACTTCCAGAGTTAAACCCGTGTGTGGATTCAGCAGTCTGCAAACACTTTCTCTGCAGAGTCCCCAAACAGGCGTTTTCAGCCCATTACCGGCATATGGATGAAACAGCAGTAAGCACAGGGAATATCTGCTTCTAAATCCAAACGCAGCTATCTAACAGAACGGTTGTCAATGTGTGCACTCAACTTCCAGAGTTATCCCGTGTGTGGATTCAGCAGTCTGCAAACACTTTCTCTGCAGAGTCCCAAAGCAGGCGTTTTCAGCCCATTACCGGCATATGGAAGAAACAGCAGTAAGCACAGGAAATATCTGCTTCTAAATCCAAAACGCAGCTATCTAACAGAACGGTCGTCAATGTGTGCACTCAACTTCCAGAGTTAAACCCGGTGTGTGGATTCAGCAGTCTGCAAACACTTTCTCTGCAGAGTCCCAAAACAGGCGTTTTCAGCCCATTACCGGCATATGGAAGAAACAGCAGTAAGCACAGGGAAATATCTGCTTCTAAATCCAAAACGCAGCTATCTAACAGAACGGTTGTCAATGTGTGCACTCAACTTCCAGAGTTAAACCCGTGTGTGGATTCAGCAGACTGCAAACACTTTCTCTGCAGAGTCCCCAAAACAGGCGTTTCAGCCCATTACCGGCATATGGAAGAAACAGCAGTAAGCACAGGGAAATATCTGCTTCTAAATCCAAAACGCAGCTATCTAACAGAACGGTTGTCAATGTGTGCACTCAACTTCCAGAGTTAAACCCGTGTGTGGATTCAGCAGTCTGCAAACACTTTCTCTGCAGAGTCCCAAAACAGGCGTTTTCAGCCCATTACCCGGCATATGGAAGATACAGCAGTAAAGCACAGGGAAATATCTGCTTCTAAATCCAAAACGCAGCTTATCTAACAGAACGGTTGTGCAATGTGTGCACTCAACTTCCTGAGTTAAACCCGGTGTGTGGATTCAGCAGTCTGCAAACTCTTTCTCTGGCAGAGTCCCAAAACAGGCGTTTTCAGCCCATTACCGGCATATGGAAGAAACAGCAGTAAGCACAGGGAAATATCTGCTTCTAAATCCAAAACGCAGCTATCTAACAGAACGGTTGTCAATGTGTGCACTCAACTTCCAGAGTTAAACCCGTGTGTGGATTCAGCAGTCTGCAAACACTTTCTCTGCAGAGTCCCAAAACAGGCGTTTTCAGCCCATTACCGGCATATGGAAGAAACAGCAGTAAGCACAGGGAAATATCTGCTTCTAAATCCAAAACGCAGCTATCTAACAGAACGGTTGTCAATGTTTGCACTCAACTTCCAGAGTTTAAACCCGTGTGTGGATTCAGCAGTCTGCAAACACTTTCTCTGCAGAGTCCCAAAACAGGCGTTTTCAGCCCATTACCGGCATATGGAAGAAACAGCAGTAAGCACAGGGAAATATCTGCTTCTAAATCCAAAACGCAGCTATCTAACAGAACGGTTGTCAATGTGTGCACTCAACTTCCAGAGTTAAACCCGTGTGTGGGATTCAGCTGTCCTGCAAACACTTTCTCTGCAGAGTCCCAAAGCAGGCGTTTTTCAGCCCCATTACCGGCATATGGAAGAAACAGCAGTAAGCACAGGGAAATATCTGCTTCTAAATCCAAAACGCAGCTATCTAACAGAACGGTTGTCAATGTGTGCACTCAACTTCCAGAGTTAAACCCGTGTGTGGATTCAGCAGTCTGCAAACACTTTCTCTGCAGAGTCCCCAAACAGGCGTTTTCAGCCCATTACCGGCATATGGAAGAAACAGCAGTAAGCACAGGGAAATATCTGCTTCTAAATCCAAACGCAGCTATCTAACAGAACGGTTGTCAATGTGTGCACTCAACTTCCAGAGTTAAACCCGTGTGTGGATTCAGCAGTCTGCAAACACTTTCTCTGCAGAGTCCCCAAACAGGCGTTTTCAGCCCATTACCGGCCATATGGAAGAAACAGCAGTAAGCACAGGGAAATATCTGCTTCTAAATCCAAAACGCAGCTATCTAACAGAACGGTTGTCAATGTGTGCACTCAACTTCCAGAGTTAAACCCGTGAGTGGATTCAGCAGTCTGCAAACACTTTCTCTGCAGAGTCCCCAAACAGGCGTTTTCAGCCCATTACCGGCATATGCAAGAAACAGCAGTAAGCACAGGGAAATATCTGCTTCTAAATCCAAAACGCAGCTATCTAACAGAACGGTTGTCAATGTGTGCACTCAACTTCCCAGAGTTAAACCCGTGTGTGGATTCAGCAGTCTGCAAACACTTTCTCTGCAGAGTCCCAAACAGGCGTTTTCAGCCCATTACCGGCATATGAAAGAAACAGCAGTAAGCACAGGGGAAATATCTGCTTCTAAATCCAAAACGCAGCTATCTAACAGAACGGTTGTCAATGTGTGCACTCAACTTCCAGAGTTAAACCCGTGTGTGGATTCAGCAGTCTGCAAACACTTTCTCTGCAGAGTCCCAAAACAGGCGTTTTCAGCCCATTACCGGCATATGGAAGAAACAGCAGTAAGCACAGGGAAATATCTGCTTCTAAATCCAAAACGCAGCTATCTAACAGAACGGTTGTCAATGTGTGCACTCAACTTCCAGAGCTAAACCCGTGTGTGGATTCAGCAGTCTGCAAACACTTTCTCTGCAGAGTCCCAAAACAGGCGTTTTCAGCCCGATTACCGGCATATGGAAGAAACAGCAGTAAGCACAGGGAAATATCTGCTTCTAAATCCAAAACGCAGCTATCTAACAGAACGGTTGTCAATGTGTGCACTCAACTTCCAGAGTTAAACCCGTGTGTGGATTCAGCAGTCTGCAAACACTTTCTCTGCAGAATTCCCAAACAGGCGTTTTCAGCCCATTACCGGCATATGGAAGAAACAGCAGTAAGCACAGGGAAATATCTGCTTCTAAATCCAAAACGCAGCTATCTAACAGAACGGTTGTCAATGTGTGCACTCAACTTCCAGAGTTAAACCCGTGTGTGGATTCAGCAGTCTGCAAACACTTTCTCTGCAGAGTCCCCAAACAGGCGTTTTCAGCCCATTACCGGCATATGGAAGAAACAGCAGTAAGCACAGGGAAATATCTGCTTCTAAATCCAAAACGCAGCTATCTAACAGAACGGTTGTCAATTGTGCACTGCAACTTCCAGAGTTAAACCCGTGTGTGGATTCAGCAGTCTGCAAACACTTTCTCTGCAGAGTCCCCAAACAGGCGTTTTCAGCCCATTACCGGCATATGCAAGAAACAGCAGTAAGCACAGGGAAATATCTGCTTCTAAATCCAAAACGCAGCTATCTAACAGAACGGTTGTCAATGTGTGCACTCAACTTCCAGAGTTAAACCCGTGTGTGGATTCAGCAGTCTGCAAACACTTTCTCTGCAGAGTCCCAAAGCAGGTGTTTTCAGCCCATTACCGGCATATGGAAGAAACAGCAGTAAGCACAGGGAAATATCTGCTTCTAAATCCAAAACGCAGCTATCTAACAGAACGGTTGTCAATGTGTGCACTCAACTTCCAGAGTTAAACCAGTGTGTGGATTCAGCAGTCTGCAAACACTTTCTCTGCAGAGTCCCAAAACAGGCGCTTTCAGCCCATTACCGGCATATGGAAGAAACAGCAGTAAGCACAGGGAAATATCTGCTTCTAAATCCAAAACACAGCTATCTAACAGAACGGTTGTCAATGTGTGCACTCAACTTCCAGAGTTAAACCCGTGTGTGGATTCAGCAGTCTGCAAACACTTTCTCTGCAGAGTCCCAAAACAGGCGTTTTCAGCCCATTACCGGCATATGGAAGAAACAGCATTAAGCACAGGGAAATATCTGCTTCTAAATCCAAAACGCAGCTATCTAACAGAACGGTTGTCAATGTGTGCACTCAACTTCCAGAGTTAAACCCGTGTGGTGGATTCAGCAGTCTGCAAACACTTTCTCTGCAGAGTCCCCAAAACAGGCGTTTTCAGCCCATTACCGGCATATGCAAGAAACAGCAGTAAGCACAGGGAAATATCTGCTTCTAAAATCCAAAACGCAGCTATCTAACAGAACGGTTGTCAATGTGTGCACTCACTTCCAGAGTTAAACCCGTGAGTGGATTCAGCAGTCTGCAAACACTTTCTCTGCAGAGTCCCAAAACAGGCGTTTTCAGCCCATTACCGGCATATGGAAGAAACAGCAGTAAGCACAGGGAAATATCTGCTTCTAAATACAAAACGCAGCTATCTAACAGAACGGTTGTCAATGTGTGCACTCAACTTCCAGAGTTAAACCCGTGTGTGGATTCAGCAGTCTGCAAACACTTTCTCTGCAGAGTCCCAAAACAGGCGTTTTCAGCCCATTACCGGCATATGGAAGAAACAGCAGTAAGCACAGGGAAATATCTGCTTCTAAATACAAAACGCAGCTATCTAACAGAACGGTTGTCAATGTGTGCACTCAACTTCCAGAGTTAAACCCGTGTGTGGATTCAGCAGTCTGCAAACACTTTCTCTGCAGAGTCCCAAAACAGGCGTTTTCAGCCCATTACCGGCATTTGCAAGAAACAGCAGTAAGCACAGGGAAATATCTGCTTCTAAATCCAAAACGCAGCTATCTAACAGAACGGTTGTCAATGTGTGCACTCAACTTCCAGAGTTAAACCCGTGTGTGGATTCAGCAGTCTGCAAACACTTTCTCTGCAGGGTCCCCAAAACAGGCGTTTTCAGCCCATTACCGGCATATGGAAGAAACAGCAGTAAGCACAGGGAAATATCTGCTTCTAAATACAAAACGCAGCTATCTAACAGAACGGTTGTCAATGTGTGCACTCAACTTCCAGAGTTAAACCCGTGTGTCGGATTCAGCAGTCTGCAAACACTTTCTCTGCAGTGTCCCAAAACAGGCGTTTTCAGCCCATTACCGGCTAATGCAAGAAACAGCAGTAAGCACAGGGGAAATATCTGCTTCTAAATCCAAAACGCAGCTATCTAACAGAACGGTTGTCAATGTGTGCACTCAACTTCCAGAGTTAACCCGTGTGTGGATTCAGCAGTCTGCAAACACTTTCTGCAGAGTCCCAAAACAGGCGTTTTCAGCCCATTACCGGCATATGGAAGAAACAGCAGTAAGCACAGGGATAATATCTGCTTCTAAATCCAAAACGCAGCTATCTAACAGAACGGTTGTCAATGTGTGCACTCAACTTCCAGAGGTTAAACCCGTGTGTGGATTCAGCAGTCTGCAAACACTTTCTCTGCAGAGTCCCCAAACAGGCGTTTTCAGCCCATTACCGCATATGGAAGAAACAGCAGTAAGCACAGGGAAATATCTGCTTCTAAATCCAAAACGCAGCTATCTAACAGAACGGTTGTCAATGTGTGCACTGAACTTCCAGAGTTAAACCCGTGTGTGGATTCAGCAGTCTGCAAACACTTTCTCTGCAGAGTCCCCAAAACAGGCGTTTTCAGCCCATTACCGGCATATGGAAGAAACAGCAGTAAGCACAGGGAAATATCTGCTTCTAAATCCAAAACGCAGCTATCTAACAGAACGGTTGTCAATGTGTGCAGTCAACTTCCAGAGTTAAACCCGTGTGTGGATTCAGCAGTCTGCAAACACTTTCTCTGCAGAGTCCCAAAGCAGGCGTTTTTCAGCCCATTACCGGCATATGGAAGAACCAGCAGTAAGCACAGGGAAATATCTGCTTCTAAATCCAAACGCAGCTATCTAACAGAACGGTTGTCAATGTGTGCACTCAACTTCCAGAGTTAAACCCGTGTGTGGATTCAGCAGTCTGCAAACACTTTCTCTGCAGAGTCCCAAAACAGGCGTTTTCAGCCCATTACCGGCATATGGAAGAAACAGCAGTAAGCACAGGGAAATATCTGCTTCTAAATCCAAAACGCAGCTATCTAACAGAACGGTTGTCAATGTGTGCACTCAACTTCCAGAGTTAAACCCGTGTGTGGATTCAGCAGTCTGCAAACACTTTCTCTGCAGAGTCCCAAAACAGGCGTTTCAGCCCATTACCGGCATATGGAAGAAACAGCAGTAAGCACAGGGAAATATCTGCTTCTAAATCCAAAACGCAGCTATCTAACAGAACGGTTGTCAATGTGTGCAGTCAACTTCCAGAGTTAAACCCGTTGTGTGGATTCAGCAGTCTGCAAACACTTTCTCTGCAGAGTCCCAAAGCAGGCGTTTTCAGCCCATTACCGGCATATGGAAGAAACAGCAGTAAGCACAGGGAAATATCTGCTTCTAAATCCAAAACGCAGCTATCTAACAGAACGGTTGTCAATGTGTGCACTCAACTTCCAGAGTTAAACCCGTGTGTGGATTCAGCAGTCTGCAAACACTTTCTCTGCAGAGTCCCAAAACAGGCGGTTTTCAGCCCATTACCGGCATATGGAAGAAACAGCAGTAAGCACAGGGAAATATCTGCTTCTAATCCAAAACGCAGCTATCTAACAGAACGGTTGTCAATGTGTGCACTCAACTTCCAGAGTTAAACCCGTGTGTGGATTCAGCAGTCTGCAAACACTTTTCTCTGCAGAGTCCCAAAACAGGCGGTTTTCAGCCCATTACCGGCATATGGAAGAAACAGCAGTAAGCACAGGGAAATATCTGCTTCTAAATCCAAAACGCAGCTATCTAACAGAACGGTTTTCAAGTGTGCACTCAACTTCCAGAGTTAAACCCGTGTGTGGATTCAGCAGTCTGCAAACACTTTCTCTGCAGAGTCCCAAAACAGGCGTTTTCAGCCCATTACCGGCATATGGAAGAAACAGCAGTAAGCACAGGGAAATATCTGCTTCTAAATCCAAAACGCAGCTATCTAACAGAACGGTTGTCAATGTGTGCACTCAACTTCCAGAGGTTAAACCCGTGTGTGGATTCAGCAGTCCTGCAAACACTTTCTCTGCAGAGTCCCAAAACAGGCGTTTTCAGACCATTACCGGCATATGGAAGAAACAGCAGTAAGCACAGGGAAATATCTGCTTCTAAATCCAAAACGCAGCTATCTAACAGAACGGTTGTCAATGTGTGCACTCAACTTCCAGAGTTAAACCCGTGTGTGGATTCAGCAGTCTGCAAACACTTTCTCTGCAGAGTCCCAAAACAGGCGTTTTCAGCCCATTACCGGCATATGGAAGAAACAGCAGTAAGCACAGGGAAATATCTGCTTCTAAATCCAAAACGCAGCTATCTAACGGAACGGTTGCCAATGTGTGCACTCAACTTCCAGAGTTAAACCCGTGTGTGGATTCAGCAGTCTGCAAACACTTCTCTGCAGAGTCCCAAAATCAGGCGTTTTCAGCCCATTACCGGCATATGGAAGAAACAGCACTAAGCACAGGGAAATATCTGCTTCTAAATCCAAACGCAGCTATCTAACAGAACGGTTGTCAATGTGTGCACTCAACTTCCAGAGTTAAACCCGTGTGTGGATTCAGCAGTCTGCAAACACTTTCTCTGCAGAGTCCCAAAGCAGGCGTTTTCAGCCCGATTCCCGGCATATGGAAGAAACAGCAGTAAGCACAGGGAAATATCTGCTTTCTAAATCCAAAACGCAGCTATCTAACAGAACGGTTGTCAATGTGTGCACTCAACTTCCAGAGTTAAACCCGTGTGTGGATTCAGCAGTCTGCAAAACTTTCTCTGCAGAGTCCCCACACAGGCGTTTTCAGCCCATTACCGGCATAAGGAAGAAACAGCAGTAAGCACAGGGAATATCTGTTTCTAAATCCAAAACGCAGCTATCTAACAGAACGGTTGTCAATGTGTGCACTCAACTTCCAGAGTTAAACCCGTGTGTGGATTCAGCAGGCTGCAAACACTTTCTCTGCAGAGTCCCAAAACAGGCGTTTTCAGCCCATTACCGGCATATGGAAGAAACAGCAGTAAGCACAGGGAAATATCTGCTTCTAAATCCAAAACGCAGCTATCTAACAGAACAGTTGTCATGTGTGCACTCAACTTCCAGAGTTAAACCCGGTGTGTGGATTCAGCAGTCTGCAAACACTTTCTCTGCAGAGTCCCAAAGCAGGCCTTTTCAGCCCATTACCGGCATATGGAAGAAACAGCAGTAAGCACAGGGAAATATCTGCTTCTAAATCCAAAACGCAGCTATCTAACAGAACGGTTGTCAATGTGTGCACTCAACTTCCAGAGTTAAACCCGTGTGAGGATTCAGCAGTCTGCAAACAGTTTCTCTGCAGAGTCCCAAAGAAGGCGTTTTTCAGCCCATTACCGGCATATGGAAGAAACAGCAGTAAGCACAGGGAAATATCTGCTTCTAAATCCAAACGCAGCTATCTAACAGAACGGTTGTCAATGAGTGCACTCAACTTCCAGAGTTAAACCCGTCTGTGGATTCAGCAGTCTGCAAACACTTTCTCTGCAGAGTCCCAAAGCAGGCGTTTTCAGCCCATTACCGGCATATGGAAGAAACAGCAGTAAGCACAGGGAAATATCTGCTTCTAAATCCAAAACGCAGCTATCTAACAGAACGGTTTGTCAATGTGTGCACTCAACTTCCAGAGTTAAACCCGTGTGTGGATTCAGCAGTCTGCAAACACTTTCTCTGCAGAGTCCCAAAACAGGCGTTTTCAGCCCATTACCGGCATATGGAAGAAACAGCAGTAAGCACAGGGAAATATCTGCTTCTAAATCCAAAACGCAGCTATCTAACAGAACGGTTGTCAATGTGTGCACTCAACTTCCAGAGTTAAACCCGTGTGTGGATTCAGCAGTCTGCAAACACTTTCTCTGCAGAGTCCCAAAACAGGCGTTTTCAGCCATTACCGGCATATGGAAGAAACAGCAGTAAGCACAGGGAAATATCTGCTTCTAAATCCAAAACGCAGCTATCTAACAGAACGGTTGTCAATGTGTGCACTCAACTTCCAGAGTTAAACCCGTGTGTGGATTCAGCAGTCTGCAAACACTTTCTCTGCAGAGTCCCAAAGCAGGCGTTTTCAGCCCATTACCGGCATATGGAAGAAACAGCAGTAAGCACAGGGAATATCTGCTTCTAAATCCAAAACGCAGCTATCTAACAGAACGGTTGTCAATGTGTGCACTCAACTTCCAGAGTTAAACCCGTGTGTGGATTCAGCAGTCTGCAAACGCTTTCTCTGCAGAGTCCCAAAGCAGGCGTTTTCAGCCCATTACCGGCATATGGAAGAAACAGCAGTAAGCACAGGGAAAATATCTGCTTCTAAATCCAAAACGCAGCTATCTAACAGAACGGTTGTCAATGTGGTGCACTCAACTTCCAGAGTTAAACCCGTGTGTGGATTCAGCGTCTGCAAACACTTTCTCTGCAGAGTCCCCAAACAGGCGTTTTCTGCCCATTACCGGCATATGGAAGAAACAGCAGTAAGCACAGGGAAATATCTGCTTCTAAATCCAAAACGCAGCTATCTAACAGAACGGTTGTCAATGTGTGCACTCAACTTCCAGAGTAAACCCGTGTGTGGATTCAGCAGTCTGCAAACACTTTCTCTGCAGAGTCCCAAAACAGGCATTTTCAGCCCATTACCGGCATATGGAAGAAACAGCAGTAAGCACAGGGAAATATCTGCTTCTAAATCCAAAACGCAGCTATCTAACAGAACGGTTGTCAATGTGTGCACTCAACTTCCAGAGTTAAACCCGTGTGTGGATTCAGCAGTCTGCAAACACTTTCTCTTCAGAGTCCCAAAACAGGCGTTTTCAGCCCATTACCGGCATATGGAAGAAACAGCAGTAAGCACAGGGAAATATCTGCTTCTAAATCCAAAACGCAGCTATCTAACAGAACGGTTGTCAACGTGTGCACTCAACTTCCAGAGTTAAACCCGTGTGTGGATTCAGCAGTCTGCAAACTCTTTCTCTGCAGAGTCCCAACACAGGCGTTTTCAGCCCATTCCCGGCATATGGAAGAAACAGCAGTAAGCACAGGGAAATATCTGCTTCTAAATCCAAAACGCAGCTATCTAACAGAACGGTTGTCAATGTGTGCACTCAACTTCCAGAGTTAAACCCGTGTGTGGATTCAGCAGTCTGCAAACACTTTCTCTGCAGAGTCCCAAAGCAGGCGTTTTCAGCCCATTACCGGCATATGGAAGAAACAGCACTAAGCACAGGGAAATATCTGCTTCTAAATCCAAAACGCAGCTATCTAACAGAACGGTTGTCAATGTGTGCACTCAACTTCCAGAGTTAAACCCGTGTGTGGATTCAGCAGTCTGCAAACACTTTCTCTGCAGAGTCCCAAAGCAGGCGTTTTCAGCCCATTCCCGGCATATGGAAGAAACAGCAGTAAGCACAGGGAAATATCTGCTTCTAAATCCAAAACGCAGCTATCTAACAGAACGGTTGTCAATGTGTGCACTCAACTTCCAGAGTTAAACCCGTGTGTGGATTCAGCAGTCTGCAAACACTTTCTCTGCAGAGTCCCCACACAGGCGTTTTCAGCCCATTACCGGCATATGGAAGAAACAGCAGTAAGCACAGGGAAATATCTGTTTCTAAATCCAAAACGCAGCTATCTAACAGAACGGTTGTCAATGTGTGCACTCAACTTCCAGAGTTAAACCCGTGTGTGGATTCAGCAGTCTGCAAACACTTTCTCTGCAGAGTCCCAAAACAGGCGTTTTCAGCCCATTACCGGCATATGGAAGAAACAGCAGTAAGCACAGGGAAATATCTGCTTCTAAATCCAAAACGCAGCTATCTAACAGAACAGTTGTCAATGTGTGCACTCAACTTCCAGAGTTAAACCCGTGTGTGGATTCAGCAGTCTGCAAACACTTTCTCTGCAGAGTCCCAAAGCAGGCCTTTTCAGCCCATTACCGGCATATGGAAGAAACAGCAGTAAGCACAGGGAAATATCTGCTTCTAAATCCAAAACGCAGCTATCTAACAGAACGGTTGTCAATGTGTGCACTCAACTTCCAGAGTTAAACCCGTGTGAGGATTCAGCAGTCTGCAAACAGTTTCTCTGCAGAGTCCCAAAGAAGGCGTTTTCAGCCCATTACCGGCATATGGAAGAAACAGCAGTAAGCACAGGGAAATATCTGCTTCTAAATCCAAAACGCAGCTATCTAACAGAACGGTTGTCAATGAGTGCACTCAACTTCCAGAGTTAAACCCGTCTGTGGATTCAGCAGTCTGCAAACACTTTCTCTGCAGAGTCCCAAAGCAGGCGTTTTCAGCCCATTACCGGCATATGGAAGAAACAGCAGTAAGCACAGGGAAATATCTGCTTCTAAATCCAAAACGCAGCTATCTAACAGAACGGTTGTCAATGTGTGCACTCAACTTCCAGAGTTAAACCCGTGTGTGGATTCAGCAGTCTGCAAACACTTTCTCTGCAGAGTCCCAAAACAGGCGTTTTCAGCCCATTACCGGCATATGGAAGAAACAGCAGTAAGCACAGGGAAATATCTGCTTCTAAATCCAAAACGCAGCTATCTAACAGAACGGTTGTCAATGTGTGCACTCAACTTCCAGAGTTAAACCCGTGTGTGGATTCAGCAGTCTGCAAACACTTTCTCTGCAGAGTCCCAAAGCAGGCGTTTTCAGCCCATTACCTGCATATGGAAGAAACAGCAGTAAGCACAGGGAAATATCTGCTTCTAAATCCAAAACGCAGCTATCTAACAGAACGGTTGTCAATGTGTGCACTCAACTTCCAGAGTTAAACCCGTGTGTGGATTCAGCAGTCTGCAAACGCTTTCTCTGCAGAGTCCCAAAGCAGGCGTTTTCAGCCCATTACCGGCATATGGAAGAAACAGCAGTAAGCACAGGGAAATATCTGCTTCTAAATCCAAAACGCAGCTATCTAACAGAACGGTTGTCAATGTGTGCACTCAACTTCCAGAGTTAAACCCGTGTGTGGATTCAGCAGTCTGCAAACACTTTCTCTGCAGAGTCCCCAAACAGGCGTTTTCTGCCCATTACCGGCATATGGAAGAAACAGCAGTAAGCACAGGGAAATATCTGCTTCTAAATCCAAAACGCAGCTATCTAACAGAACGGTTGTCAATGTGTGCACTCAACTTCCAGAGTTAAACCCGTGTGTGGATTCAGCAGTCTGCAAACACTTTCTCTGCAGAGTCCCAAAACAGGCATTTTCAGCCCATTACCGGCATATGGAAGAAACAGCAGTAAGCACAGGGAAATATCTGCTTCTAAATCCAAAACGCAGCTATCTAACAGAACGGTTGTCAATGTGTGCACTCAACTTCCAGAGTTAAACCCGTGTGTGGATTCAGCAGTCTGCAAACACTTTCTCTTCAGAGTCCCAAAACAGGCGTTTTCAGCCCATTACCGGCATATGGAAGAAACAGCAGTAAGCACAGGGAAATATCTGCTTCTAAATCCAAAACGCAGCTATCTAACAGAACGGTTGTCAACGTGTGCACTCAACTTCCAGAGTTAAACCCGTGTGTGGATTCAGCAGTCTGCAAACTCTTTCTCTGCAGAGTCCCAACACAGGCGTTTTCAGCCCATTCCCGGCATATGGAAGAAACAGCAGTAAGCACAGGGAAATATCTGCTTCTAAATCCAAAACGCAGCTATCTAACAGAACGGTTGTCAATGTGTGCACTCAACTTCCAGAGTTAAACCCGTGTGTGGATTCAGCAGTCTGCAAACACTTTCTCTGCAGAGTCCCAAAACAGGCGTTTTCAGCCCATTACCGGCATATGGAAGAAACAGCAGTAAGCACAGGGAAATATCTGCTTCTAAATCCAAAACGCAGCTATCTAACAGAACGGTTGTCAATGTGTGCACTCAACTTCCAGAGTTAAACCCGTGTGTGGATTCAGCAGTCTGCAAACACTTTCTCTGCAGAGTCCCAAAACAGGCGTTTTCAGCCCATTACCGGCATATGGAAGAAACAGCAGTAAGCACAGGGAAATGTCTGCTTCTAAATCCAAAACGCAGCTATCTAACAGAACGGTTGTCAATGTGTGCACTCAACTTCCAGAGTTAAACCCGTGTGTGGATTCAGCAGTCTGCAAACACTTTCTCTGCAGAGTCCCCAAACAGGCGTTTTCAGCCCATTACCGGCATATGGAAGAAACAGCAGTAAGCACAGGGAAATATCTGCTTCTAAATCCAAAACGCAGCTATCTAACAGAACGGTTGTCAATGTGTGCACTCAACTTCCAGAGTTAAACCCGTGTGTGGATTCAGCAGTCTGCAAACACTTTCTCTGCAGAGTCCCAAAACAGGCGTTTTCAGCCCATTACCGGCATATGGAAGAAACAGCAGTAAGCACAGGGAAATATCTGCTTCTAAATCCAAAACGCAGCTATCTAACAGAACGGTTGTCAATGTGTGCACTCAACTTCCAGAGTTAAGCCCGTGTGTGGATTCAGCAGTCTGCAAACACTTTCTCTGCAGAGTCACAAAGCAGGCGTTTTCAGCCCATTACCGGCATATGGAAGAAACAGCAGTAAGCACAGGGAAATATCTGCTTCTAAATCCAAAACGCAGCTATCTAACAGAACGGTTGTCAATGTGTGCACTCAACTTCCAGAGTTAAACCCGTGTGTGGATTCAGCAGTCTGCAAACACTTTCTCTGCAGAGTCCCAAAACAGGCGTTTTCAGCCCATTACCGGCATATGGAAGAAACAGCAGTAAGCACAGGGAAATATCTGCTTCTAAATCCAAAACGCAGCTATCTAACAGAACGGTTGTCAATGTGTGCACTCAACTTCCAGAGTTAAACCCGTGTGTGGATTCAGCAGTCTGCAAACACTTTCTCTGCAGAGTCCCAAAACAGGCGTTTTCAGCCCATTACCGGCATATGGAAGAAACAGCAGTAAGCACAGGGAAATATCTGCTTCTAAATCCAAAACGCAGCTATCTAACAGAACGGTTGTCAATGTGTGCACTCAACTTCCAGAGTTAAACCCGTGTGTGGATTCAGCAGTCTGCAAACACTTTCTCTGCAGAGTCCCCAAACAGGCGTTTTCAGCCCATTACCGGCATATGCAAGAAACAGCAGTAAGCACAGGGAAATATCTGCTTCTAAATCCAAAACGCAGCTATCTAACAGAACGGTTGTCAATGTGTGCACTCAACTTCCAGAGTTAAACCCGTGTGTGGATTCAGCAGTCTGCAAACACTTTCTCTGCAGAGTCCCAAAGCAGGCGTTTTCAGCCCATTACCGGCATATGGAAGAAACAGCAGTAAGCACAGGGAAATATCTGCTTCTAAATCCAAAACGCAGCTATCTAACAGAACGGTTGTCAATGTGTGCACTCAACTTCCAGAGTTAAACCCGTGTGTGGATTCAGCAGTCTGCAAACACTTTCTCTGCAGAGTCCCAAAACAGGCGTTTTCAGCCCATTACCGGCATATGGAAGAAACAGCAGTAAGCACAGGGAAATATCTGCTTCTAAATCCAAAACGCAGCTATCTAACAGAACGGTTGTCAATGTGTGCACTCAACTTCCAGAGTTAAACCCGTGTGTGGATTCAGCAGTCTGCAAACACTTTCTCTGCAGAGTCCCAAAGCAGGCGTTTTCAGCCCATTACCGGCATATGGAAGAAACAGCAGTAAGCACAGGGAAATATCTGCTTCTAAATCCAAAACGCAGCTATCTAACAGAACGGTTGTCAATGTGTGCACTCAACTTCCAGAGTTAAACCCGTGTGTGGATTCAGCAGTCTGCAAACGCTTTCTCTGCAGAGTCCCAAAGCAGGCGTTTTCAGCCCATTACCGGCATATGGAAGAAACAGCAGTAAGCACAGGGAAATATCTGCTTCTAAATCCAAAACGCAGCTATCTAACAGAACGGTTGTCAATGTGTGCACTCAACTTCCAGAGTTAAACCCGTGTGTGGATTCAGCAGTCTGCAAACACTTTCTCTGCAGAGTCCCCAAACAGGCGTTTTCTGCCCATTACCGGCATATGGAAGAAACAGCAGTAAGCACAGGGAAATATCTGCTTCTAAATCCAAAACGCAGCTATCTAACAGAACGGTTGTCAATGTGTGCACTCAACTTCCAGAGTTAAACCCGTGTGTGGATTCAGCAGTCTGCAAACACTTTCTCTGCAGAGTCCCAAAACAGGCATTTTCAGCCCATTACCGGCATATGGAAGAAACAGCAGTAAGCACAGGGAAATATCTGCTTCTAAATCCAAAACGCAGCTATCTAACAGAACGGTTGTCAATGTGTGCACTCATCTTCCAGAGTTAAACCCGTGTGTGGATTCAGCAGTCTGCAAACACTTTCTCTTCAGAGTCCCAAAACAGGCGTTTTCAGCCCATTACCGGCATATGGAAGAAACAGCAGTAAGCACAGGGAAATATCTGCTTCTAAATCCAAAACGCAGCTATCTAACAGAACGGTTGTCAACGTGTGCACTCAACTTCCAGAGTTAAACCCGTGTGTGGATTCAGCAGTCTGCAAACTCTTTCTCTGCAGAGTCCCAACACAGGCGTTTTCAGCCCATTCCCGGCATATGGAAGAAACAGCAGTAAGCACAGGGAAATATCTGCTTCTAAATCCAAAACGCAGCTATCTAACAGAACGGTTGTCAATGTGTGCACTCAACTTCCAGAGTTAAACCCGTGTGTGGATTCAGCAGTCTGCAAACACTTTCTCTGCAGAGTCCCAAAACAGGCGTTTTCAGCCCATTACCGGCATATGGAAGAAACAGCAGTAAGCACAGGGAAATATCTGCTTCTAAATCCAAAACGCAGCTATCTAACAGAACGGTTGTCAATGTGTGCACTCAACTTCCAGAGTTAAACCCGTGTGTGGATTCAGCAGTCTGCAAACACTTTCTCTGCAGAGTCCCAAAACAGGCGTTTTCAGCCCATTACCGGCATATGGAAGAAACAGCAGTAAGCACAGGGAAATGTCTGCTTCTAAATCCAAAACGCAGCTATCTAACAGAACGGTTGTCAATGTGTGCACTCAACTTCCAGAGTTAAACCCGTGTGTGGATTCAGCAGTCTGCAAACACTTTCTCTGCAGAGTCCCCAAACAGGCGTTTTCAGCCCATTACCGGCATATGGAAGAAACAGCAGTAAGCACAGGGAAATATCTGCTTCTAAATCCAAAACGCAGCCATCTAACAGAACGGTTGTCAATGTGTGCACTCAACTTCCAGAGTTAAACCCGTGTGTGGATTCAGCAGTCTGCAAACACTTTCTCTGCAGAGTCCCAAAACAGGCGTTTTCAGCCCATTACCGGCATATGGAAGAAACAGCTGTAAGCACAGGGAAATATCTGCTTCTAAATCCAAAACGCAGCTATCTAACAGAACGGTTGTCAATGTGTGCACTCAACTTCCAGAGTTAAACCCGTGTGTGGATTCAGCAGTCTGCAAACACTTTCTCTGCAGAGTCACAAAGCAGGCGTTTTCAGCCCATTACCGGCATATGGAAGAAACAGCAGTAAGCACAGGGAAATATCTGCTTCTAAATCCAAAACGCAGCTATCTAACAGAACGGTTGTCAATGTGTGCACTCAACTTCCAGAGTTAAACCCGTGTGTGGATTCAGCAGTCTGCAAACACTTTCTCTGCAGAGTCCCAAAACAGGCGTTTTCAGCCCATTACCGGCATATGGAAGAAACAGCAGTAAGCACAGGGAAATATCTGCTTCTAAATCCAAAACGCAGCTATCTAACAGAACGGTTGTCAATGTGTGCACTCAACTTCCAGAGTTAAACCCGTGTGTGGATTCAGCAGTCTGCAAACACTTTCTCTGCAGAGTCCCAAAACAGGCGTTTTCAGCCCATTACCGGCATATGGAAGAAACAGCAGTAAGCACAGGGAAATATCTGCTTCTAAATCCAAAACGCAGCTATCTAACAGAACGGTTGTCAATGTGTGCACTCAACTTCCAGAGTTAAACCCGTGTGTGGATTCAGCAGTCTGCAAACACTTTCTCTGCAGAGTCCCCAAACAGGCGTTTTCAGCCCATTACCGGCATATGCAAGAAACAGCAGTAAGCACAGGGAAATATCTGCTTCTAAATCCAAAACGCAGCTATCTAACAGAACGGTTGTCAATGTGTGCACTCAACTTCCAGAGTTAAACCCGTGTGTGGATTCAGCAGTCTGCAAACACTTTCTCTGCAGAGTCCCAAAGCAGGCGTTTTCAGCCCATTACCGGCATATGGAAGAAACAGCAGTAAGCACAGGGAAATATCTGCTTCTAAATCCAAAACGCAGCTATCTAACAGAACGGTTGTCAATGTGTGCACTCAACTTCCAGAGTTAAACCCGTGTGTGGATTCAGCAGTCTGCAAACACTTTCTCTGCAGAGTCGCAAAACAGGCGTTTTCAGCCCATTACCGGCATATGGAAGAAACAGCAGTAAGCACAGGGAAATATCTGCTTCTAAATCCAAAACGCAGCTATCTAACAGAACGGTTGTCAATGTGTGCACTCAACTTCCAGAGTTAAACCCGTGTGTGGATTCAGCAGTCTGCAAACACTTTCTCTGCAGAGTCCCAAAACAGGCGTTTTCAGCCCATTACCGGCGTATGGAAGAAACAGCAGTAAGCACAGGGAAATATCTGCTTCTAAATCCAAAACGCAGCTATCTAACAGAACGGTTGTCAATGTGTGCACTCAACTTCCAGAGTTAAACCCGTGTGTGGATTCAGCAGTCTGCAAACACTTTCTCTGCAGAGTCCCAAAACAGGCGTTTTCAGCCCATTACCGGCATATGGAAGAAACAGCAGTAAGCACAGGGAAATATCTGCTTCTAAATCCAAAACGCAGCTATCTAACAGAACGGTTGTCAATGTGTGCACTCAACTTCCAGAGTTAAACCCGTGTGTGGATTCAGCAGTCTGCAAACACTTTCTCTGCAGAGTCCCCAAACAGGCGTTTTCAGCCCATTACCGGCATATGCAAGAAACAGCAGTAAGCACAGGGAAATATCTGCTTCTAAATCCAAAACGCAGCTATCTAACAGAACAGTTGTCAATGTGTGCACTCAACTTCCAGAGTTAAACCCGTGTGTGGATTCAGCAGTCTGCAAACACTTTCTCTGCAGAGTCCCAAAGCAGGCGTTTTCAGCCCATTACCGGCATATGGAAGAAACAGCAGTAAGCACAGGGAAATATCTGCTTCTAAATCCAAAACGCAGCTATCTAACAGAACGGTTGTCAATGTGTGCACTCAACTTCCAGAGTTAAACCCGTGTGTGGATTCAGCAGTCTGCAAACACTTTCTCTGCAGAGTCCCAAAACAGGCGTTTTCAGCCCATTACCGGCATATGGAAGAAACAGCAGTAAGCACAGGGAAATATCTGCTTCTAAATCCAAAACGCAGCTATCTAACAGAACGGTTGTCAATGTGTGCACTCAACTTCCAGAGTTAAACCCGTGTGTGGATTCAGCAGTCTGCAAACACTTTCTCTGCAGAGTCCCAAAACAGGCGTTTTCAGCCCATTACCGGCATATGGAAGAAACAGCAGTAAGCACAGGGAAATATCTGCTTCTAAATCCAAAACGCAGCTATCTAACAGAAGGGTTGTCAATGTGTGCACTCAACTTCCAGAGTTAAACCCGTGTGTGGATTCAGCAGTCTGCAAACACTTTCTCTGCAGAGTCCCAAAACAGGCGTTTTCAGCCCATAACCGGCATATGGAAGAAACAGCAGTAAGCACAGGGAAATATCTGCTTCTAAATCCAAAACGCAGCTATCTAACAGAACGGTTGTCAATGTGTGCACTCAACTTCCAGAGTTAAACCCGAGTGTGGATTCAGCAGTCTGCAAACACTTTCTCTGCAGAGTCCCAAAACAGGCGTTTTCAGCCCATTACCGGTATATGGAAGAAACAGCAGTAAGCACAGGGAAATATCTGCTTCTAAATCCAAAACGCAGCTATCTAACAGAACGGTTGTCAATGTGTGCACTCAACTTCCAGAGTTAAACCCGTGTGTGGATTCAGCAGTCTGCAAACACTTTCTCTGCAGAGTCCCAAAGCAGGCGTTTTCAGCCCATTACCGGCATATGGAAGAAACAGCCGTAAGCACAGGGAAATATCTGCTTCTAAATCCAAAACGCAGCTATCTAACAGAACGGTTGTCAATGTGTGCACTCAACTTCCAGAGTTAAACCCGTGTGTGGATTCAGCAGTCTGCAAAACACTTTCTCTGCAGAGTCCCAAAGCAGGCGTTTTCAGCCCATTACCGGCATATGGAAGAAACAGCACTAAGCACAGGGAAATATCTGCTTCTAAATCCAAAACGCAGCTATCTAACAGAACGGTTGTCAATGTGTGCACTCAACTTCCAGAGTTAAACCCGTGTGTGGATTCAGCAGTCTGCAAACACTTTCTCTGCAGAGTCCCAATACAGGTGTTTTCAGCCCATTACCGGCATATGGAAGAATCAGCAGTAAGCACAGGGAAATATCTGCTTCTAAATCCAAAACGCAGCTATCTAACAGAACGGTTGTCAATGTGTGCACTCAACTTCCAGAGTTAAACCCGTGTGTGGATTCAGCAGTCTGCAAACACTTTCTCTGCAGAGTCCCCAAACAGGCGTTTTCAGCCCATTACCGGCATATGCAAGAAACAGCAGTAAGCACAGGGAAATATCTGCTTCTAAATCCAAAACGCAGCTATCTAACAGAACGGTTGTCAATGTGTGCACTCAACTTCCAGAGTTAAACCCGTGTGTGGATTCAGCAGTCTGCAAACACTTTCTCTGCAGAGTCGCAAAGCAGGCGTTTTCAGCCGATTACCGGCATATGGAAGAAACAGCAGTAAGCACAGGGAAATATCTGCTTCTAAATCCAAAACGCAGCTATCTAACAGAACGGTTGTCAATGTGTGCACTCAACTTCCAGAGTTAAACCCGTGTGTGGATTCAGCAGTCTGCAAACACTTTCTCTGCAGAGTCCCAAAGCAGGCGTTTTCAGCCCATTACCGGCATATGGAAGAAACAGCAGTAAGCACAGGGAAATATCTGCTTCTAAATTCAAAACGCAGCTATCTAACAGAACGGTTGTCAATGTGTGCACTCAACTTCCAGAGTTAAACCCGTGTGTGGATTCAGCAGTCTGCAAACACTTTCTCTGCAGAGTCCCAAAACAGGCGTTTTCAGCCCATTACCGGCATATGGAAGAAACAGCAGTAAGCACAGGGAAATATCTGCTTCTAAATCCAAAACGCAGCTATCTAACAGAACGGTTGTCAATGTGTGCACTCAACTTCCAGAGTTAAACCCGTGTGTGGATTCAGCAGTCTGCAAACACTTTCTCTGCAGAGTCCCAAAACAGGCGTTTTCAGCCCATTACCGGCATATGGAAGAAACAGCAGTAAGCACAGGGAAATATCTGCTTCTAAATCCAAAACGCAGCTATCTAACAGAACGGTTGTCAATGTGTGCACTCAACTTCCAGAGTTAAACCCGTGTGTGGATTCAGCAGTCTGCAAACACTTTCTCTGCAGAGTCCCAAAACAGGCGTTTTCAGCCCATTACCGGCATATGCAAGAAACAGCAGTAAGCACAGGGAAATATCTGCTTCTAAATCCAAAATGCAGCTATCTAACAGAACGGTTGTCAATGTGTGCACTCAACTTCCAGAGTTAAACCCGTGTGTGGATTCAGCAGTCTGCAAACACTTTCTCTGCAGAGTCCCAAAACAGGCGTTTTCAGCCCATTACCGGCATATGGAAGAAACAGCAGTAAGCACAGGGAAATATCTGCTTCTAAATCCAAAACGCAGCTATCTAACAGAACGGTTGTCAATGTGTGCACTCAACTTCCAGAGTTAAACCCGTGTGTGGATTCAGCAGTCTGCAAACACTTTCTCTGCAGAGTCCCAAAACAGGCGTTTTCAGCCCATTACCGGCATATGGAAGAAACAGCAGTAAGCACAGGGAAATATCTGCTTCTAAATCCAAAACGCAGCTATCTAACAGAACGGTTGTCAATGTGTGCACTCAACTTCCAGAGTTAAACCCGTGTGTGGATTCAGCAGTCTGCAAACACTTTCTCTGCAGAGTCCCAAAACAGGCGTTTTCAGCCCATTACCGGCATATGGAAGAAACAGCAGTAAGCACAGGGAAATATCTGCTTCTAAATCCAAAACGCAGCTATCTAACAGAACGGTTGTCAATGTGTGCACTCAACTTCCAGAGTTAAACCCGTGTGTGGATTCAGCAGTCTGCAAACACTTTCTCTGCAGAGTCCCAAAACAGGCGTTTTCAGCCCATTACCGGCATATGGAAGAAGCAGCAGTAAGCACAGGGAAATATCAGCTTCTAAATCCAAAACGCAGCTATCTAACAGAACGGTTGTCAATGTGTGCACTCAACTTCCAGAGTTAAACCCGTGTGTGGATTCAGCAGTCTGCAAACACTTTCTCTGCAGTCCCCAAACAGGCGTTTTCAGCCCATTACCGGCATATGCAAGAAACAGCAGTAAGCACAGGGAAATATCTGCTTCTAAATCCAAAACGCAGCTATCTAACAGAACGGTTGTCAATGTGTGCACTCAACTTCCAGAGTTAAACCCGTGTGTGGATTCAGCAGTCTGCAAACACTTTCTCTGCAGAGTCCCCAAACAGGCGTTTTTCAGCCCATTACCGGGCATATGGAAGAAACAGCAGTAAGCACATTGAAATATCTGCTTCTAAATCCAAAACGCAGCTATCTAACAGAACGGTTGTCAATGTGTGCACTCAACTTCCAGAGTTAAACCCGTGTGTGGATTCAGCAGTCTGCAAACACTTTCTCTGCAGAGTCCCAAAACAGGCGTTTTCAGCCCATTACCGGCATATGGAAGAAACAGCAGTAAGCACAGGGAAATATCTGCTTCTAAATCCAAAACGCAGCTATCTAACAGAACGGTTGTCAATGTGTGCACTCAACTTCCAGAGTTAAACCCGTGTGTGGATTCAGCAGTCTGCAAACACTTTCTCTGCAGAGTCCCAAAGCAGGCGTTTTCAGCCCATTACCGTCATATGGAAGAAACAGCAGTAAGCACAGGGAAATATCTGCTTCTAAATCCAAAACGCAGCTATCTAACAGAACGGTTGTCAATGTGTGCACTCAACTTCCAGAGTTAAACCCGTGTGTGTATTCAGCAGTCTGCAAACACTTTCTCTGCAGAGTCCCAAAACAGGCGTTTTCAGCCCATTACCGGCATATGGAAGAAACAGCAGTAAGCACAGGGAAATATCTGCTTCTAAATCCAAAACGCAGCTATCTAACAGAACGGTTGTCAATGTGTGCACTCAACTTCCAGAGTTAAACCCGTGTGTGGATTCAGCAGTCTGCAAACACTTTCTCTGCAGAGTCCCAAAACAGGCGTTTTTCAGCCCATTACCGGCATATGGAAGAAACAGCAGTAAGCACAGGGAAATATCTGCTTCTAAATCCAAAAACGCAGCTATCTAACAGAACGGTTGTCAATGTGTGCACTCAACTTCCAGAGTTAAACCCGTGTGTGGATTCAGCAGTCCTGCAAACACTTTCTCTGCAGAGTCCCCAAACAGGCGTTTTCAGCCCATTACCGGCATATGGAAGAAACAGCAGTAAGCACAGGGAAATATCTGCTTCTAAATCCAAAACGCAGCTATCTAACAGAACGGTTGTCAATGTGTGCACTCAACTTCCAGAGTTAATCCCGTGTGTGGATTCAGCAGTCTGCAAACACTTTCTCTGCAGAGTCCCAAAGCAGGCGTTTTCAGCCCATTACCGGCATATGGAAGAAACAGCAGTAAGCACAGGGAAATATCTGCTTCTAAATCCAAAACGCAGCTATCTAACAGAACGGTCGTCAATGTGTGCACTCAACTTCCAGAGTTAAACCCGTGTGTGGATTCAGCAGTCTGCAAACACTTTCTCTGCAGAGTCCCAAAACAGGCGTTTTCAGCCCATTACCGGCATATGGAAGAAACAGCAGTAAGCACAGGGAAATATCTGCTTCTAAATCCAAAACGCAGCTATCTAACAGAACGGTTGTCAATGTGTGCACTCAACTTCCAGAGTTAAACCCGTGTGTGGATTCAGCAGTCTGCAAACACTTTCTCTGCAGAGTCCCAAAACAGGCGTTTTCAGCCCATTACCGGCATATGGAAGAAACAGCAGTAAGCACAGGGAAATATCTGCTTCTAAATCCAAAACGCAGCTATCTAACAGAACGGTTGTCAATGTGTGCACTCAACTTCCAGAGTTAAACCCGTGTGTGGATTCAGCAGTCTGCAAACACTTTCTCTGCAGAGTCCCAAAACAGGCGTTTTCAGCCCATTACCGGCATATGGAAGAAACAGCAGTAAGCACAGGGAAATATCTGCTTCTAAATCCAAAACGCAGCTATCTAACAGAACGGTTGTCAATGTGTGCACTCAACTTCCAGAGTTAAACCCGTGTGTGGATTCAGCAGTCTGCAAACACTTTCTCTGCAGAGTCCCAAAACAGGCGTTTTCAGCCCATTACCGGCATATGGAAGAAACAGCAGTAAGCACAGGGAAATATCTGCTTCTAAATCCAAAACGCAGCTATCTAACAGAACGGTTGTCAATGTGTGCACTCAACTTCCAGAGTTAAACCCGTGTGTGGATTCAGCAGTCTGCAAACACTTTCTCTGCAGAGTCCCAAAACAGGCGTTTTCAGCCCATTACCGGCATATGGAAGAAACAGCAGTAAGCACAGGGAAATATCTGCTTCTAAATCCAAAACGCAGCTATCTAACAGAACGGTTGTCAATGTGTGCACTCAACTTCCAGAGTTAAACCCGTGTGTGGATTCAGCAGTCTGCAAACACTTTCTCTGCAGAGTCCCAAAACAGGCGTTTTCAGCCCATTACCGGCATATGGAAGAAACAGCAGTAAGCACAGGGAAATATCTGCTTCTAAATCCAAAACGCAGCTATCTAACAGAACGGTTGTCAATGTGTGCACTCAACTTCCAGAGTTAAACCCGTGTGTGGATTCAGCTGTCTGCAAACACTTTCTCTGCAGAGTCCCAAAGCAGGCGTTTTCAGCCCATTACCGGCATATGGAAGAAACAGCAGTAAGCACAGGGAAATATCTGCTTCTAAATCCAAAACGCAGCTATCTAACAGAACGGTTGTCAATGTGTGCACTCAACTTCCAGAGTTAAACCCGTGTGTGGATTCAGCAGTCTGCAAACACTTTCTCTGCAGAGTCCCAAAACAGGCGTTTTCAGCCCATTACCGGCATATGGAAGAAACAGCAGTAAGCACAGGGAAATATCTGCTTCTAAATCCAAAACGCAGCTATCTAACAGAACGGTTGTCAATGTGTGCACTCAACTTCCAGAGTTAAACCCGTGTGTGGATTCAGCAGTCTGCAAACACTTTCTCTGCAGAGTCCCCAAACAGGCGTTTTCAGCCCATTACCGGCATATGGAAGAAACAGCAGTAAGCACAGGGAAATATCTGCTTCTAAATCCAAAACGCAGCTATCTAACAGAACGGTTGTCAATGTGTGCACTCAACTTCCAGAGTTAAACCCGTGAGTGGATTCAGCAGTCTGCAAACACTTTCTCTGCAGAGTCCCCAAACAGGCGTTTTCAGCCCATTACCGGCATATGCAAGAAACAGCAGTAAGCACAGGGAAATATCTGCTTCTAAATCCAAAACGCAGCTATCTAACAGAACGGTTGTCAATGTGTGCACTCAACTTCCAGAGTTAAACCCGTGTGTGGATTCAGCAGTCTGCAAACACTTTCTCTGCAGAGTCCCAAAACAGGCGTTTTCAGCCCATTACCGGCATATGAAAGAAACAGCAGTAAGCACAGGGAAATATCTGCTTCTAAATCCAAAACGCAGCTATCTAACAGAACGGTTGTCAATGTGTGCACTCAACTTCCAGAGTTAAACCCGTGTGTGGATTCAGCAGTCTGCAAACACTTTCTCTGCAGAGTCCCAAAACAGGCGTTTTCAGCCCATTACCGGCATATGGAAGAAACAGCAGTAAGCACAGGGAAATATCTGCTTCTAAATCCAAAACGCAGCTATCTAACAGAACGGTTGTCAATGTGTGCACTCAACTTCCAGAGCTAAACCCGTGTGTGGATTCAGCAGTCTGCAAACACTTTCTCTGCAGAGTCCCAAAACAGGCGTTTTCAGCCCATTACCGGCATATGGAAGAAACAGTAGTAAGCACAGGGAAATATCTGCTTCTAAATCCAAAACGCAGCTATCTAACAGAACGGTTGTCAATGTGTGCACTCAACTTCCAGAGTTAAACCCGTGTGTGGATTCAGCAGTCTGCAAACACTTTCTCTGCAGAATTCCCAAACAGGCGTTTTCAGCCCATTACCGGCATATGGAAGAAACAGCAGTAAGCACAGGGAAATATCTGCTTCTAAATCCAAAACGCAGCTATCTAACAGAACGGTTGTCAATGTGTGCACTCAACTTCCAGAGTTAAACCCGTGTGTGGATTCAGCAGTCTGCAAACACTTTCTCTGCAGAGTCCCCAAACAGGCGTTTTCAGCCCATTACCGGCATATGGAAGAAACAGCAGTAAGCACAGGGAAATATCTGCTTCTAAATCCAAAACGCAGCTATCTAACAGAACGGTTGTCAATGTGTGCACTGAACTTCCAGAGTTAAACCCGTGTGTGGATTCAGCAGTCTGCAAACACTTTCTCTGCAGAGTCCCCAAACAGGCGTTTTCAGCCCATTACCGGCATATGCAAGAAACAGCAGTAAGCACAGGGAAATATCTGCTTCTAAATCCAAAACGCAGCTATCTAACAGAACGGTTGTCAATGTGTGCACTCAACTTCCAGAGTTAAACCCGTGTGTGGATTCAGCAGTCTGCAAACACTTTCTCTGCAGAGTCCCAAAGCAGGTGTTTTCAGCCCATTACCGGCATATGGAAGAAACAGCAGTAAGCACAGGGAAATATCTGCTTCTAAATCCAAAACGCAGCTATCTAACAGAACGGTTGTCAATGTGTGCACTCAACTTCCAGAGTTAAACCCGTGTGTGGATTCAGCAGTCTGCAAACACTTTCTCTGCAGAGTCCCAAAACAGGCGCTTTCAGCCCATTACCGGCATATGGAAGAAACAGCAGTAAGCACAGGGAAATATCTGCTTCTAAATCCAAAACACAGCTATCTAACAGAACGGTTGTCAATGTGTGCACTCAACTTCCAGAGTTAAACCCGTGTGTGGATTCAGCAGTCTGCAAACACTTTCTCTGCAGAGTCCCAAAACAGGCGTTTTCAGCCCATTACCGGCATATGGAAGAAACAGCAGTAAGCACAGGGAAATATCTGCTTCTAAATCCAAAACGCAGCTATCTAACAGAACGGTTGTCAATGTGTGCACTCAACTTCCAGAGTTAAACCCGTGTGTGGATTCAGCAGTCTGCAAACACTTTCTCTGCAGAGTCCCAAAACAGGCGTTTTCAGCCCATTACCGGCATATGCAAGAAACAGCAGTAAGCACAGGGAAATATCTGCTTCTAAATCCAAAACGCAGCTATCTAACAGAACGGTTGTCAATGTGTGCACTCAACTTCCAGAGTTAAACCCGTGTGTGGATTCAGCAGTCTGCAAACACTTTCTCTGCAGAGTCCCAAAACAGGCGTTTTCAGCCCATTACCGGCATATGGAAGAAACAGCAGTAAGCACAGGGAAATATCTGCTTCTAAATACAAAACGCAGCTATCTAACAGAACGGTTGTCAATGTGTGCACTCAACTTCCAGAGTTAAACCCGTGTGTGGATTCAGCAGTCTGCAAACACTTTCTCTGCAGAGTCCCAAAACAGGCGTTTTCAGCCCATTACCGGCATATGGAAGAAACAGCAGTAAGCACAGGGAAATATCTGCTTCTAAATCCAAAACGCAGCTATCTAACAGAACGGTTGTCAATGTGTGCACTCAACTTCCAGAGTTAAACCCGTGTGTGGATTCAGCAGTCTGCAAACACTTTCTCTGCAGAGTCCCAAAACAGGCGTTTTCAGCCCATTACCGGCATATGCAAGAAACAGCAGTAAGCACAGGGAAATATCTGCTTCTAAATCCAAAACGCAGCTATCTAACAGAACGGTTGTCAATGTGTGCACTCAACTTCCAGAGTTAAACCCGTGTGTGGATTCAGCAGTCTGCAAACACTTTCTCTGCAGAGTCCCAAAACAGGCGTTTTCAGCCCATTACCGGCATATGGAAGAAACAGCAGTAAGCACAGGGAAATATCTGCTTCTAAATACAAAACGCAGCTATCTAACAGAACGGTTGTCAATGTGTGCACTCAACTTCCAGAGTTAAACCCGTGTGTGGATTCAGCAGTCTGCAAACACTTTCTCTGCAGAGTCCCAAAACAGGCGTTTTCAGCCCATTACCGGCATATGCAAGAAACAGCAGTAAGCACAGGGAAATATCTGCTTCTAAATCCAAAACGCAGCTATCTAACAGAACGGTTGTCAATGTGTGCACTCAACTTCCAGAGTTAAACCCGTGTGTGGATTCAGCAGTCTGCAAACACTTTTCTGCAGAGTCCCAAAACAGGCGTTTTCAGCCCATTACCGGCATATGGAAGAAACAGCAGTAAGCACAGGGAAATATCTGCTTCTAAATCCAAAACGCAGCTATCTAACAGAACGGTTGTCAATGTGTGCACTCAACTTCCAGAGTTAAACCCGTGTGTGGATTCAGCAGTCTGCAAACACTTTCTCTGCAGAGTCCCCAAACAGGCGTTTTCAGCCCATTACCGGCATATGGAAGAAACAGCAGTAAGCACAGGGAAATATCTGCTTCTAAATCCAAAACGCAGCTATCTAACAGAACGGTTGTCAATGTGTGCACTCAACTTCCAGAGTTAAACCCGTGTGTGGATTCAGCAGTCTGCAAACACTTTCTCTGCAGAGTCCCAAAACAGGCGTTTTCAGCCCATTACCGGCATATGGAAGAAACAGCAGTAAGCACAGGGAAATATCTGCTTCTAAATCCAAAACGCAGCTATCTAACAGAACGGTTGTCAATGTGTGCAGTCAACTTCCAGAGTTAAACCCGTGTGTGGATTCAGCAGTCTGCAAACACTTTCTCTGCAGAGTCCCAAAGCAGGCGTTTTCAGCCCATTACCGGCATATGGAAGAAACAGCAGTAAGCACAGGGAAATATCTGCTTCTAAATCCAAAACGCAGCTATCTAACAGAACGGTTGTCAATGTGTGCACTCAACTTCCAGAGTTAAACCCGTGTGTGGATTCAGCAGTCTGCAAACACTTTCTCTGCAGAGTCCCAAAACAGGCGTTTTCAGCCCATTACCGGCATATGGAAGAAACAGCAGTAAGCACAGGGAAATATCTGCTTCTAAATCCAAAACGCAGCTATCTAACAGAACGGTTGTCAATGTGTGCACTCAACTTCCAGAGTTAAACCCGTGTGTGGATTCAGCAGTCTGCAAACACTTTCTCTGCAGAGTCCCAAAACAGGCGTTTTCAGCCCATTACCGGCATATGGAAGAAACAGCAGTAAGCACAGGGAAATATCTGCTTCTAAATCCAAAACGCAGCTATCTAACAGAACGGTTGTCAATGTGTGCACTCAACTTCCAGAGTTAAACCCGTGTGTGGATTCAGCAGTCTGCAAACACTTTCTCTGCAGAGTCCCAAAACAGGCGTTTTCAGCCCATTACCGGCATATGGAAGAAACAGCAGTAAGCACAGGGAAATATCTGCTTCTAAATCCAAAACGCAGCTATCTAACAGAACGGTTGTCAATGTGTGCACTCAACTTCCAGAGTTAAACCCGTGTGTGGATTCAGCAGTCTGCAAACACTTTCTCTGCAGAGTCCCAAAACAGGCGTTTTCAGCCCATTACCGGCCTATGGAAGAAACAGCAGTAAGCACAGGGAAATATCTGCTTCTAAATCCAAAACGCAGCTATCTAACAGAACGGTTGTCAATGTGTGCACTCAACTTCCAGAGTAAAACCCGTGTGTGGATTCAGCAGTCTGCAAACACTTTCTCTGCAGAGTCCCCAAACAGGCGTTTTCAGCCCATTACTGGCATATGGAAGAAACAGCAGTAAGCACAGGGAAATATCTGCTTCTAAATCCAAAACGCAGCTATCTAACAGAACGGTTGTCAATGTGTGCACTCAACTTCCAGAGTTAAACCCGTGTGTGGATTCAGCAGTCTGCAAACACTTTCTCTGCAGAGTCCCAAAGCAGGCGTTTTCAGCCCATTACCGGCATATGGAAGAAACAGCAGTAAGCACAGGGAAATATCTGCTTCTAAATCCAAAACGCAGCTATCTAACAGAACGGTTGTCAATGTGTGCACTCAACTTCCAGAGTTAAACCCGTGTGTGGATTCAGCAGTCTGCAAACACTTTCTCTGCAGAGTCCCAAAGCAGGCGTTTTCAGCCCATTACCGGCATATGGAAGAAACAGCAGTAAGCACAGGGAAATATCTGCTTCTAAATCCAAAACGCAGCTATCTAACAGAACGGTTGTCAATGTGTGCACTCAACTTCCAGAGTTAAACCCGTGTGTGGATTCAGCAGTCTGCAAACACTTTCTCTGCAGAGTCCCAAAGCAGGCGTTTTCAGCCCATTACCGGCATATGGAAGAAACAGCAGTAAGCACAGGGAAATATCTGCTTCTAAATCCAAAACGCAGCTATCTAACAGAACGGTTGTCAATGTGTGCACTCAACTTCCAGAGTTAAACCCGTGTGTGGATTCAGCAGTCTGCAAACACTTTCTCTGCAGAGTCCCAAAGCAGGCGTTTTCAGCCCATAACCGGCATATGGAAGAAACAGCAGTAAGCACAGGGAAATATCTGCTTCTAAATCCAAAACGCAGCTATCTAACAGAACGGTTGACAATGTGTGCACTCAACTTCCAGAGTTAAACCCGTGTGTGGATTCAGCAGTCTGCAAACACTTTCTCTGCAGAGTCCCCAAACAGGCGTTTTCAGCCCATTACGGGCATAGGGAAGAAACAGCAGTAAGCACAGGGAAATATCTGCTTCTAAATCCAAAACGCAGCTATCTAACAGAACGGTTGTTAATGTGTGCACTCAACTTCCAGAGTTAAACCCGTGTGTGGATTCAGCAGTCTGCAAACACTTTCTCTGCAGAGTCCCAAAACAGGCGTTTTCAGCCCATTACCGGCATATGGAAGAAACAGCAGTAAGCACAGGGAAATATCTGCTTCTAAATCCAAAACGCAACTATCTAACAGAACGGTTGTCAATGTGTGCACTCAACTTCCAGAATTAAACCCGTGTGTGGATTCAGCAGTCTGCAAACTCTTTCTCTGCAGAGTCCCAAAACAGGCGTTTTCAGCCCATTACCGGCATATGGAAGAAACAGCAGTAAGCACAGGGAAATATCTGCTTCTAAATCCAAAACGCAGCTATCTAACAGAACGGTTGTCAATGTGTGCACTCAACTTCCAGAGTTAAACCCGTGTGTGGATTCAGCAGTCTGCAAACACTTTCTCTGCAGAGTCCCAAAACAGGCGTTTTCAGCCCATTACCGGCTTAGGGAAGAAACAGCAGTAAGCACAGGGAAATATCTGCTTCTAAATCCAAAATGCAGCTATCTAACAGAACGGTTGTCAATGTGTGCGCTCAACTTCCAGAGCTAAACCCGTGTGTGGATTCAGCAGTCTGCAAACACTTTCTCTGCAGAGTCCCAAAACAGGCGTTTTCAGCCCATTACCGGCATATGGAAGAAACAGCAGTAAGCCCAGGGAAATATCTGCTTCTAAATCCAAAACGCAGCTATCTAACAGAACGGTTGTCAATGTGTGCACTCAACTTCCAGAGTTAAACCCGTGTGTGGATTCAGCAGTCTGCAAACACTTTCTCTGCAGAGTCCCAAAGCAGGCGTTTTCAGCCCATTACCGGCATAGGGAAGAAACAGCAGTAAGCACAGGGAAATATCTGCTCCTAATCCAAAACGCAGCTATCTAACAGAACGGTTGTCAATGTGTGCACTCAACTTCCAGAGTTAAACCCGTGTGTGGATTCAGCAGTCTGCAAACACTTTCTCTGCAGAGTACCAAAGCAGGCGTTTTCAGCCCATTACCGGCATATGGAAGAAACAGCAGTAAGCACAGGGAAATATCTGCTTCTAAATCCAAAACGCAGCTATCTAACAGAACGGTTGTCAATGTGTGCACTCAACTTCCAGAGTTAAACCCGTGTGTGGATTCAGCAGTCTGCAAACACTTTCTCTGCAGAGTCCCAAAGCAGGCGTTTTCAGCCCATTACCGGCATATGGAAGAAACAGCAGTAAGCACAGGGAAATATCTGCTTCTAAATCCAAAACGCAGCTATCTAACAGAACGGTTGTCAATGTGTGCACTCAACTTCCAGAGTTAAACCCGTGTGTGGATTCAGCAGTCTGCAAACACTTTCTCTGCAGAGTCCCAAAGCAGGCGTTTTCAGCCCATTACCGGCATATGGAAGAAACAGCAGTAAGCACAGGGAAATATCTGCTTCTAAAACCAAAACGCAGCTATCTAACAGAACGGTTGTCAATGTGTGCACTCAACTTCCAGAGTTAAACCCGTGTGTGGATTCAGCAGTCTGCAAACACTTTCTCTGCAGAGTCCCCACACAGGCGTTTTCAGCCCATTACGGGCATATGGAAGAAACAGCAGTAAGCACAGGGAAATATCTGCTTCTAAATCCAAAACGCAGCTATCTAACAGAACGGATGTTAATGTGTGCACTCAACTTCCAGAGTTAAACCCGTGTGTGGATTCAGCAGTCTGCAAACACTTTCTCTGCAGAGTCCCAAAACAGGCGTTTTCAGCCCATTACCGGCATATGGAAGAAACAGCAGTAAGCACAGGGAAATATCTGCTTCTAAATCCAAAACGCAACTATCTAACAGAACGGTTGTCAATGTGTGCACTCAACTTCCAGAATTAAACCCGTGTGTGGATTCAGCAGTCTGCAAACACTTTCTCTGCAGAGTCCCAAAACAGGCGTTTTCAGCCCATTACCGGCATATGGAAGAAACAGCAGTAAGCACAGGGAAATATCTGCTTCTAAATCCAAAACGCAGCTATCTAACAGAACGGTTGTCAATGTGTGCACTCAACTTCCAGAGTTAAACCCGTGTGTGGATTCAGCAGTCTGCAAACACTTTCTCTGCAGAGTCCCAAAGCAGGCGTTTTCAGCCCATTACCGGCATATGGAAGAAACAGCAGTAAGCACAGGGAAATATCTGCTTCTAAATCCAAAACGCAGCTATCTAACAGAACGGTTGTCACTGTGTGCACTCAACTTCCAGAGTTAAACCCGTGTGTGGATTCAGCAGTCTGCAAACACTTTCTCTGCAGAGTCCCAAAACAGGCGTTTTCAGCCCATTACCGGCATATGGAAGAAACAGCAGTAAGCACAGGGAAATATCTGCTTCTAAATCCAAAACGCAGCTATCTAACAGAACGGTTGTCAATGTGTGCACTCAACTTCCAGAGTTAAACCCGTGTGTGGATTCAGCAGTCTGCAAACACTTTCTCTGCAGAGTCCCCAAACAGGCGTTTTCAGCCCATTACGGGCATATGGAAGAAACAGCAGTAAGCACAGGGAAATATCTGCTTCTAAATCCAAAACGCAGCTATCTAACAGAACGGTTGTCAATGTGTGCACTCAACTTCCAGAGTTAAACCCGTGTGTGGATTCAGCAGTCTGCAAACACTTTCTCTGCAGAGTCCCCAAACAGGCGTTTTCAGCCCATTACGGGCATATGGAAGAAACAGCAGTAAGCACAGGGAAATATCTGCTTCTAAATCCAAAACGCAGCTATCTAACAGAACGGTTGTCAATGTGTGCACTCAACTTCCAGAGTTAAACCCGTGTGTGGATTCAGCAGTCTGCAAACACTTTCTCTGCAGAGTCCCCAAACAGGCGTTTTCAGCCCATTACCGGCATATGGAAGAAACAGCAGTAAGCACAGGGAAATATCTGCTTCTAAATCCAAAACGCAGCTATCTAACAGAACGGTTGTCAATGTGTGCACTCAACTTCCAGAGTTAAACCCGTGTGTGGATTCAGCAGTCTGCAAACACTTTCTCTGCAGAGTCCCAAAACAGGCGTTTTCAGCCCATTACCGGCATATGGAAGAAACAGCAGTAAGCACAGGGAAATATCTGCTTCTAAATCCAAAACGCAGCTATCTAACAGAACGGTTGTCAATGTGTGCACTCAACTTCCAGAGTTAAACCCGTGTGTGGATTCAGCAGTCTGCAAACACTTTCTCTGCAGAGCCCCAAAGCAGGCGTTTTCAGCCCATTACCGGCATATGGAAGAAACAGCAGTAAGCACAGGGAAATATCTGCTTCTAAATCCAAAACGCAGCTATCTAACAGAACGGTTGTCAATGTGTGCACTCAACTTCCAGAGTTAAACCCGTGTGTGGATTCAGCAGTCTGCAAACACTTTCTCTGCAGAGTCCCCAAACAGGCGTTTTCAGCCCATTACCGGCATATGGAAGAAACAGCAGTAAGCACAGGGAAATATCTGCTTCTAAATCCAAAACACAGCTATCTAACAGAACGGTTGTCAATGTGTGCACTCAACTTCCAGAGTTAAACCCGTGTGTGGATTCAGCAGTCTGCAAACACTTTCTCTGCAGAGTCCCAAAACAGGCGTTTTCAGCCCATTACCGGCATATGGAAGAAACAGCAGTAAGCACAGGGAAATATCTGCTTCTAAATCCAAAACGCAGCTATCTAACAGAACGGTTGTCAATGTGTGCACTCAACTTCCAGAGTTAAACCCGTGTGTGGATTCAGCAGTCTGCAAACACTTTCTCTGCAGAGTCCCAAAACAGGCGTTTTCAACCCATTACCGGCATAAGGAAGAAACAGCAGTAAGCACGGGGAAATATCTGCTTCTAAATCCAAAACGCAGCTATCTAACAGAACGGTTGTCAATGTGTGCACTCAACTTCCAGAGTTAAACCCGTGTGTGGATTCAGCAGTCTGCAAACACTTTCTCTGCAGAGTCCCAAAACAGGCGTTTTCAGCCCATTACCGGCATATGGAAGAAACAGCAGTAAGCACAGTGAAATATCTGCTTCTAAATCCAAAACGCAGCTATCTAACAGAACGGTTGTCAATGTGTGCACTGAACTTCCAGAGTTAAACCCGTGTGTGGATTCAGCAGTCTGCAAACACTTTCTCTGCAGAGTCCCAAAGCAGGCGTTTTCAGCCCATTACCGGCATATGGAAGAAACAGCAGTAAGCACAGGGAAATATCTGCTTCTAAATCCAAAACGCAGCTATCTAACAGAACGGTTGTCAATGTGTGCACTCAACTTCCAGAGTTAAACCCGTGTGTGGATTCAGCAGTCTGCAAACACTTTCTCTGCAGAGTCCCAAAGCAGGCGTTTTCAGCCCATTACCGGCATATGGAAGAAACAGCAGTAAGCACAGGGAAATATCTGCTTCTAAATCCAAAACGCAGCTATCTAACAGAACGGTTGTCAATGTGTGCACTCAACTTCCAGAGTTAAACCCGTGTGTGGATTCAGCAGTCTGCAAACATTTTCTCTGCAGAGTCCCAAAGCAGGCGTTTTCAGCCCATTACCGGCATATGGAAGAAACAGCAGTAAGCACAGGGAAATATCTGCTTCTAAATCCAAAACGCAGCTATCTAACAGAACGGTTGTCAATGTGTGCACTCAACTTCCAGAGTTAAACCCGTGTGTGGATTCAGCAGTCTGCAAACACTTTCTCTGCAGAGTCCCAAAACAGGCGTTTTCAGCCCATTACCGGCATATGGAAGAAACAGCAGTAAGCACAGGGAAATATCTGCTTCTAAATCCAAAACGCAGCTATCTAACAGAACGGTTGTCAATGTGTGCACTCAACTTCCAGAGTTAAACCCGTGTGTGGATTCAGCAGTCTGCAAACACTTTCTCTGCAGAGTCCCAAAACAGGCGTTTTCAGCCCATTACCGGCATATGGAAGAAACAGCAGTAAGCACAGGGAAATATCTGCTTCTAAATCCAAAACGCAGCTATCTAACAGAATGGTTGTCAATGTGTGCACTCAACTTCCAGAGTTAAACCCGTGTGTGGATTCAGCAGTCTGCAAACACTTTCTCTGCAGAGTCCCCAAACAGGCGTTTTCAGCCCATTACCGGCATATGGAAGAAACAGCAGTAAGCACAGGGAAATATCTGCTTCTAAATCCAAAACGCAGCTATCTAACAGAACGGTTGTCAATGTGTGCACTCAACTTCCAGAGTTAAACCCGTGTGTGGATTCAGCAGTCTGCAAACACTTTCTCTGCAGAGTCCCAAAACAGGCGTTTTCAGCCCATTACCGGCATATGGAAGAAACAGCAGTAAGCACAGGGAAATATCTGCTTCTAAATCCAAAACGCAGCTATCTAACAGAACGGTTGTCAATGTGTGCACTCAACTTCCAGAGTTAAACCCGTGTGTGGATTCAGCAGTCTGCAAACACTTTCTCTGCAGAGTCCCAAAACAGGCGTTTTCAGCCCATTACCGGCATATGGAAGAAAGAGCAGTAAGCACAGGGAAATATCTGCTTCTAAATCCAAAACGCAGCTATCTAACAGAACGGTTGTCAATGTGTGCACTCAACTTCCAGAGTTAAACCCGTGTGTGGATTCAGTAGTCTGCAAACACTTTCTCTGCAGAGTCCCCAAACAGGCGTTTTCAGCCCATTACCGGCATATGGAAGAAACAGCAGTAAGCACAGGGAAATATCTGCTTCTAAATCCAAAACGCAACTATCTAACAGAACGGTTGTCAATGTGTGCACTCAACTTCCAGAGTTAAACCCGTGTGTGGATTCAGCAGTCTGCAAACACTTTCTCTGCAGAGTCCCAAAACAGGCGTTTTCAGCCCATTACCGGCATATGGAAGAAAAAGCAGTAAGCACAGGGAAATATCTGCTTCTAAATCCAAAACGCAGCTATCTAACAGAACGGTTGTCAATGTGTGCACTCAACTTCCAGAGTTAAACCCGTGTGTGGATTCAGCAGTCTGCAAACACTTTCTCTGCAGAGTCCCAAAGCAGGCGTTTTCAGCCCATTACCGGCATATGGAAGAAACAGCAGTAAGCACAGGGAAATATCTGCTTCTTAATCCAAAACGCAGCTATCTAACAGAACGGTTGTCAATGTGTGCACTCAACTTCCAGAGTTAAACCCGTGTGTGGATTCAGCAGTCTGCAAACACTTTCTCTGCAGAGTCCCCAAACAGGCGTTTTCAGCCCATTACCGGCATATGGAAGAAACAGCAGTAAGCACAGGGAAATATCTGCTTCTAAATCCAAAACGCAACTATCTAACAGAACGGTTGTCAATGTGTGCACTCAACTTCCAGAGTTAAACCCGTGTGTGGATTCAGCAGTCTGCAAACACTTTCTCTGCAGAGTCCCAAAACAGGCGTTTTCAGCCCATTACCGGCATATGGAAGAAAAAGCAGTAAGCACAGGGAAATATCTGCTTCTAAATCCAAAACGCAGCTATCTAACAGAACGGTTGTCAATGTGTGCACTCAACTTCCAGAGTTAAACCCGTGTGTGGATTCAGCAGTCTGCAAACACTTTCTCTGCAGAGTCCCAAAGCAGGCGTTTTCAGCCCATTACCGGCATATGGAAGAAACAGCAGTAAGCACAGGGAAATATCTGCTTCTAAATCCAAAACGCAGCTATCTAACAGAACGGTTGTCAATGTGTGCACTCAACTTCCAGAGTTAAACCCGTGTGTGGATTCAGCAGTCTGCAAACACTTTCTCTGCAGAGTCCCAAAACAGGCGTTTTCAGCCCATTACCGGCATATGGAAGAAACAGCAGTAAGCACAGGGAAATATCTGCTTCTAAATCCAAAACGCAGCTATCTAACAGAACAGTTGTCAATGTGTGCACTCAACTTCCAGAGTTAAACCCGTGTGTGGATTCAGCAGTCTGCAAACACTTTCTCTGCAGAGTCCCAAAACAGGCGTTTTCAACCCATTACCGGCATATGGAAGAAACAGCAGTAAGCACAGGGAAATATCTGCTTCTAAATCCAAAACGCAGCTATCTAACAGAACGGTTGTCAATGTGTGCACTCAACTTCCAGAGTTAAACCCGTGTGTGGATTCAGCAGTCTGCAAACACTTTCTCTGCAGAGTCCCAAAACAGGCGTTTTCAGCCCATTACCGGCATATGGAAGAAACAGCAGTAAGCACAGGGAAATATCTGCTTCTAAATCCAAAACGCAGCTATCTAACAGAACGGTTGTCAATGTGTGCACTGAACTTCCAGAGTTAAACCCGTGTGTGGATTCAGCAGTCTGCAAACACTTTCTCTGCAGAGTCCCAAAACAGGCGTTTTCAGCCCATTACCGGCATATGGAAGAAACAGCAGTAAGCACAGGGAAATATCTGCTTCTAAATCCAAAACGCAGCTATCTAACAGAACGGTTGTCAATGTGTGCACTCAACTTCCAGAGTTAAACCCGTGTGTGGATTCAGCAGTCTGCAAACACTTTCTCTGCAGAGTCCCAAAGCAGGCGTTTTCAGCCCGTTACCGGCATATGGAAGAAACAGCAGTAAGCACAGGGAAATATCTGCTTCTAAATCCAAAACGCAGCTATCTAACAGAACGGTTGTCAATGTGTGCACTCAACTTCCAGAGTTAAACCCGTGTGTGGATTCAGCAGTCTGCAAACACTTTCTCTGCAGAGTCCCAAAACAGGCGTTTTCAGCCCAATACCGGCATATGGAAGAAACAGCAGTAAGCACAGGGAAATATCTGCTTCTAAATCCAAAACGCAGCTATCTAACAGAACGGTTGTCAATGTGTGCACTGAACTTCCAGAGTTAAACCCGTGTGTGGATTCAGCAGTCTGCAAACACTTTCTCTGCAGAGTCCCAAAGCAGGCGTTTTCAGCCCATTACCGGCATATGGAAGAAACAGCAGTAAGCACAGGGAAATATCTGCTTCTAAATCCAAAACGCAGCTATCTAACAGAACGGTTGTCAATGTGTGCACTCAACTTCCAGAGTTAAACCCGTGTGTGGATTCAGCAGTCTGCAAACACTTTCTCTGCAGAGTCCCCAAACAGGCGTTTTCAGCCCATTACCGGCATATGGAAGAAACAGCAGTAAGCACAGGGAAATATCTGCTTCTAAATCCAAAACGCAGCTATCTAACAGAACGGTTGTCAATGTGTGCACTCAACTTCCAGAGTTAAACCCGTGTGTGGATTCAGCAGTCTGCAAACACTTTCTCTGCAGAGTCCCAAAACAGGCGTTTTCAGCCCATTACCGGCATATGGAAGAAACAGCAGTAAGCACAGGGAAATATCTGCTTCTAAATCCAAAACGCAGCTATCTAACAGAACGGTTGTCAATGTGTGCACTCAACTTCCAGAGTTAAACCCGTGTGTGGATTCAGCAGTCTGCAAACACTTTCTCTGCAGAGTCCCAAAACAGGCGTTTTCAGCCCATTACCGGCATAAGGAAGAAACAGCAGTAAGCACAGGGAAATATCTGCTTCTAAATCCAAAACGCAGCTATCTAACAGAACGGTTGTCAATGTGTGCACTCAACTTCCAGAGTTAAACCCGTGTGTGGATTCAGCAGTCTGCAAACACTTTCTCTGCAGAGTCCCAAAACAGGCGTTTTCAGCCCATTACCGGCATATGGAAGAAACAGCAGTAAGCACAGGGAAATATCTGCTTCTAAATCCAAAACGCAGCTATCTAACAGAACGGTTGTCAATGTGTGCACTCAACTTCCAGAGTTAAACCCGTGTGTGGATTCAGCAGTCTGCAAACACTTTCTCTGCAGAGTCCCAAAACAGGCGTTTTCAGCCCATTACCGACATATGGAAGAAACAGCAGTAAGCACAGGGAAATATCTGCTTCTAAATCCAAAACGCAGCTATCTAACAGAACGGTTGTCAATGTGTGCACTCAACTTCCAGAGTTAAACCCATGTGTGGATTCAGCAGTCTGCAAACACTTTCTCTGCAGAGTCCCAAAGCAGGCGTTTTCAGCCCGTTACCGGCATATGGAAGAAACAGCAGTAAGCACAGGGAAATATCTGCTTCTAAATCCAAAACGCAGCTATCTAACAGAACGGTTGTCAATGTGTGCACTCAACTTCCAGAGTTAAACCCGTGTGTGGATTCAGCAGTCTGCAAACACTTTCTCTGCAGAGTCCCAAAGCAGGCGTTTTCAGCCCATTACCGGCATATGGAAGAAACAGCAGTAAGCACAGGGAAATATCTGCTTCTAAATCCAAAACGCAGCTATCTAACAGAACGGTTGTCAATGTGTGCACTCAACTTCCAGAGTTAAACCCGTGTGTGGATTCAGCAGTCTGCAAACACTTTCTCTGCAGAGTCCCAAAACAGGCGTTTTCAGCCCATTACCGGCATATGGAAGAAACAGCAGTAAGCACAGGGAAATATCTGCTTCTAAATCCAAAACGAAACTATCTAACAGAACGGTTGTCAATGTGTGCACTCAACTTCCAGAATTAAACCCGTGTTTGGATTCAGCAGTCTGCAAACACTTTCTCTGCAGAGTCCCAAAGCAGGCGTTTTCAGCCCATTACCGGCATATGGAAGAAACAGCAGTAAGCACAGGGAAATATCTGCTTCTAAATCCAAAACGCAGCTATCTAACAGAACGGTTGTCAATGTGTGCACTCAACTTCCAGAGTTAAACCCGTGTGTGGATTCAGCAGTCTGCAAACACTTTCTCTGCAGAGTCCCAAAACAGGCATTTTCAGCCCATTACCGGCATATGGAAGAAACAGCAGTAAGCACAGGGAAATATCTGCTTCTAAATCCAAAACGCAGCTATCTAACAGAACGGTTGTCAATGTGTGCACTCAACTTCCAGAGTTAAACCCGTGTGTGGATTCAGCAGTCTGCAAACACTTTCTCTGCAGAGTCCCAAAACAGGCGTTTTCAGCCCATTACCGGCATATGGAAGAAACAGCAGTAAGCACAGTGAAATATCTGCTTCTAAATCCAAAACGCAGCTATCTAACAGAACGGTTGTCAATGTGTGCACTGAACTTACAGAGTTAAACCCGTGTGTGGATTCAGCAGTCTGCAAACACTTTCTCTGCAGAGTCCCAAAGCAGGCGTTTTCAGCCCATTACCGGCATATGGAAGAAACAGCAGTAAGCACAGGGAAATATCTGCTTCTAAATCCAAAACGCAGCTATCTAACAGAACGGTTGTCAATGTGTGCACTCAACTTCCAGAGTTAAACCCGTGTGTGGATTCAGCAGTCTGCAAACACTTTCTCTGCAGAGTCCCAAAGCAGGCGTTTTCAGCCCATTACCGGCATATGCAAGAAACAGCAGTAAGCACAGGGAAATATCTGCTTCTAAATCCAAAACGCAGCTATCTAACAGAACGGTTGTCAATGTGTGCACTCAACTTCCAGAGTTAAACCCGTGTGTGGATTCAGCAGTCTGCAAACACTTTCTCTGCAGAGTCCCAAAGCAGGCGTTTTCAGCCCATTACCGGCATATGGAAGAAACAGCAGTAAGCACAGGGAAATATCTGCTTCTAAATCCAAAACGCAGCTATCTAACAGAACGGTTGTCAATGTGTGCACTCAACTTCCAGAGTTAAACCCGTGTGTGGATTCAGCAGTCTGCAAACACTTTCTCTGCAGAGTCCCAAAACAGGCGTTTTCAGCCCATTACCGGCATATGGAAGAAACAGCAGTAAGCACAGGGAAATATCTGCTTCTAAATCCAAAACGCAGCTATCTAACAGAACGGTTGTCAATGTGTGCACTCAACTTCCAGAGTTAAACCCGTGTGTGGATTCAGCAGTCTGCAAACACTTTCTCTGCAGAGTCCCCAAACAGGCGTTTTCAGCCCATTACCGGCATATGGAAGAAACAGCAGTAAGCACAGGGAAATATCTGCTTCTAAATCCAAAACGCAGCTATCTAACAGAATGGTTGTCAATGTGTGCACTCAACTTCCAGAGTTAAACCCGTGTGTGGATTCAGCAGTCTGCAAACACTTTCTCTGCAGAGTCCCCAAACAGGCGTTTTCAGCCCATTACCGGCATATGGAAGAAACAGCAGTAAACACAGGGAAATATCTGCTTCTAAATCCAAAACGCAGCTATCTAACAGAACGGTTGTCAATGTGTGCACTCAACTTCCAGAGTTAAACCCGTGTGTGGATTCAGCAGTCTGCAAACACTTTCTCTGCAGAGTCCCAAAACAGGCGTTTTCAGCCCATTACCGGCATATGGAAGAAACAGCAGTAAGCACAGGGAAATATCTGCTTCTAAATCCAAAACGCAGCTATCTAACAGAACGGTTGTCAATGTGTGCACTCAACTTCCAGAGTTAAACCCGTGTGTGGATTCAGCAGTCTGCAAACACTTTCTCTGCAGAGTCCCAAAACAGGCGTTTTCAGCCCATTACCGGCATATGGAAGAAACAGCAGTAAGCACAGGGAAATATCTGCTTCTAAATCCAAAACGCAGCTATCTAACAGAACGGTTGTCAATGTGTGCACTCAACTTCCAGAGTTAAACCCGTGTGTGGATTCAGCAGTCTGCAAACACTTTCTCTGCAGAGTCCCCAAACAGGCGTTTTCAGCCCATTACCGGCATATGCAAGAAACAGCAGTAAGCACAGGGAAATATCTGCTTCTAAATCCAAAACGCAGCTATCTAACAGAACGGTTGTCAATGTGTGCACTCAACTTCCAGAGTTAAACCCGTGTGTGGATTCAGTAGTCTGCAAACACTTTCTCTGCAGAGTCCCCAAACAGGCGTTTTCAGCCCATTACCGGCATATGGAAGAAACAGCAGTAAGCACAGGGAAATATCTGCTTCTAAATCCAAAACGCAACTATCTAACAGAACGGTTGTCAATGTGTGCACTCAACTTCCAGAGTTAAACCCGTGTGTGGATTCAGCAGTCTGCAAACACTTTCTCTGCAGAGTCCCAAAACAGGCGTTTTCAGCCCATTACCGGCATATGGAAGAAACAGCAGTAAGCACAGGGAAATATCTGCTTCTAAATCCAAAACGCAGCTATCTAACAGAACGGTTGTCAATGTGTGCACTCAACTTCCAGAGTTAAACCCGTGTGTGGATTCAGCAGTCTGCAAACACTTTCTCTGCAGAGTCCCAAAGCAGGCGTTTTCAGCCCATTACCGGCATATGGAAGAAACAGCAGTAAGCACAGGGAAATATCTGCTTCTAAATCCAAAACGCAGCTATCTAACAGAACGGTTGTCAATGTGTGCACTCAACTTCCAGAGTTAAACCCGTGTGTGGATTCAGCAGTCTGCAAACACTTTCTCTGCAGAGTCCCAAAACAGGCGTTTTCAGCCCATTACCGGCATATGGAAGAAACAGCAGTAAGCACAGGGAAATATCTGCTTCTAAATCCAAAACGCAGCAATCTAACAGAACGGTTGTCAATGTGTGCACTCAACTTCCAGAGTTAAACCCGTGTGTGGATTCAGCAGTCTGCAAACACTTTCTCTGCAGAGTCCCAAAGCAGGCGTTTTCAGCCCATTACCGGCATATGGAAGAAACAGCAGTAAGCACAGGGAAATATCTGCTTCTAAATCCAAAACGCAGCTATCTAACAGAACGGTTGTCAATGTGTGCACTCAACTTCCAGAGTTAAACCCGTGTGTGGATTCAGCAGTCTGCAAACACTTTCTCTGCAGAGTCCCAAAACAGGCGTTTTCAACCCATTACCGGCATATGGAAGAAACAGCAGTAAGCACAGGGAAATATCTGCTTCTAAATCCAAAACGCAGCTATCTAACAGAACGGTTGTCAATGTGTGCACTCAACTTCCAGAGTTAAACCCGTGTGTGGATTCAGCAGTCTGCAAACACTTTCTCTGCAGAGTCCCAAAAAAGGCGTTTTCAGCCCATTACCGGCATATGGAAGAAACAGCAGTAAGCACAGGGAAATATCTGCTTCTAAATCCAAAACGCAGCTATCTAACAGAACGGTTGTCAATGTGTGCACTCAACTTCCAGAGTTAAACCCGTGTGTGGATTCAGCAGTCTGCAAACACTTTCTCTGCAGAGTCCCAAAGCAGGCGTTTTCAGCCCGTTACCGGCATATGGAAGAAACAGCAGTAAGCACAGGGAAATATCTGCTTCTAAATCCAAAACGCAGCTATCTAACAGAACGGTTGTCAATGTGTGCACTCAACTTCCAGAGTTAAACCCGTGTGTGGATTCAGCAGTCTGCAAACACTTTCTCTGCAGAGTCCCAAAGCAGGCGTTTTCAGCCCATTACCGGCATATGGAAGAAACAGCAGTAAGCACAGGGAAATATCTGCTTCTAAATCCAAAACGCAGCTATCTAACAGAACGGTTGTCAATGTGTGCACTCAACTTCCAGAGTTAAACCCGTGTGTGGATTCAGCAGTCTGCAAACACTTTCTCTGCAGAGTCCCAAAACAGGCGTTTTCAGCCCATTACCGGCATATGGAAGAAACAGCAGTAAGCACAGGGAAATATCTGCTTCTAAATCCAAAACGCAGCTATCTAACAGAACGGTTGTCAATGTGTGCACTCAACTTCCAGAGTTAAACCCGTGTGTGGATTCATCAGTCTGCAAACACTTTCTCTGCAGAGTCCCAAAGCAGGCGTTTTCAGCCCATTACCGGCATATGGAAGAAACAGCAGTAAGCACAGGGAAATATCTGCTTCTAAATCCAAAACGCAGCTATCTAACAGAACGGTTGTCAATGTGTGCACTCAACTTCCAGAGTTAAACCCGTGTGTGGATTCTGCAGTCTGCAAACACTTTCTCTGCAGAGTCCCAAAACAGGCGTTTTCAGCCCATTACCGGCATATGGAAGAAACAGCAGTAAGCACAGGGAAATATCTGCTTCTAAATCCAAAACGCAGCTATCTAACAGAACGGTTGTCAATGTGTGCACTGAACTTCCAGAGTTAAACCCGTGTGTGGATTCAGCAGTCTGCAAACACTTTCTCTGCAGAGTCCCAAAACAGGCGTTTTCAGCCCATTACCGGCATATGGAAGAAACAGCAGTAAGCACAGGGAAATATCTGCTTCTAAATCCAAAACGCAGCTATCTAACAGAACGGTTGTCAATGTGTGCACTGAACTTCCAGAGTTAAACCCGTGTGTGGATTCAGCAGTCTGCAAACACTTTCTCTGCAGAGTCCCAAAACAGGCGTTTTCAGCCCATTACCGGCATATGGAAGAAACAGCAGTAAGCACAGGGAAATATCTGCTTCTAAATCCAAAACGCAGCTATCTAACAGAACGGTTGTCAATGTGTGCACTCAACTTCCAGAGTTAAACCCGTGTGTGGATTCAGCAGTCTGCAAACACTTTCTCTGCAGAGTCCCAAAACAGGCGTTTTCAGCCCATTACCGGCATATGGAAGAAACAGCAGTAAGCACAGGGAAATATCTGCTTCTAAATCCAAAACGCAGCTATCTAACAGAACGGTTGTCAATGTGTGCACTCAACTTCCAGAGTTAAACCCGTGTGTGGATTCAGCAGTCTGCAAACACTTTCTCTGCAGAGTCCCAAAGCAGGCGTTTTCAGCCCATTACCGGCATATGGAAGAAACAGCAGTAAGCACAGGGAAATATCTGCTTCTAAATCCAAAACGCAGCTATCTAACACAACGGTTGTCAATGTGTGCACTCAACTTCCAGAGTTAAACCCGTGTGTGGATTCAGCAGTCTGCAAACACTTTCTCTGCAGAGTCCCAAAGCAGGCGTTTTCAGCCCATTACCGGCATATGGAAGAAACAGCAGTAAGCACAGGGAAATATCTGCTTCTAAATCCAAAACGCAGCTCTCTAACAGAACGGTTGTCAATGTGTGCACTCAACTTCCAGAGTTAAACCCGTGTGTGGATTCAGCAGTCTGCAAACACTTTCTCTGCAGAGTCCCAAAACAGGCGTTTTCAGCCCATTACCGGCATATGGAAGAAACAGCAGTAAGCACAGGGAAATATCTGCTTCTAAATCCAAAACGCAGCTATCTAACAGAACAGTTGTCAATGTGTGCACTCAACTTCCAGAGTTAAACCCGTGTGTGGATTCAGCAGTCTGCAAACACTTTCTCTGCAGAGTCCCCAAACAGGCGTTTTCAGCCCATTACCGGCATATGGAAGAAACAGCAGTAAGCACAGGGAAATATCTGCTTCTAAATCCAAAACGCAGCTATCTAACAGAACGGTTGTCAATGTGTGCACTCAACTTCCAGAGTTAAACCCGTTTTTGGATTCAGCAGTCTGCAAACACTTTCTCTGCAGAGTCCCAAAACAGGCGTTTTCAGCCCATTACCGGCATATGGAAGAAACAGCAGTAAGCACAGGGAAATATCTGCTTCTAAATCCAAAACGCAGCTATCTAACAGAACGGTTGTCAATGTGTGCACTCAACTTCCAGAGTTAAACCCGTGTGTGGATTCAGCAGTCTGCAAACACTTTCTCTGCAGAGTCCCCAAACAGGCGTTTTCAGCCCATTACCGGCATATGGAAGAAACAGCAGTAAGCACAGGGAAATATCTGCTTCTAAATCCAAAACGCAGCTATCTAACAGAACGGTTGTCAATGTGTGCACTCAACTTCCAGAGTTAAACCCGTGTGTGGATTCAGCAGTCTGCAAACACTTTCTCTGCAGAGTCCCAAAACAGGCGTTTTCAGCCCATTACCGGCATATGGAAGAAACAGCAGTAAGCACAGGGAAATATCTGCTTCTAAATCCAAAACGCAGCTATCTAACAGAACGGTTGTCAATGTGTGCACTCAACTTCCAGAGTTAAACCCGTGTGTGGATTCAGCAGTCTGCAAACACTTTCTCTGCAGAGTCCCAAAGCAGGCGTTTTCAGCCCATTACCGGCATATGGATGAAACAGCAGTAAGCACAGGGAAATATCTGCTTCTAAATCCAAAACGCAGCTATCTAACAGAACGGTTGTCAATGTGTGCACTCAACTTCCAGAGTTAAACCCGTGTGTGGATTCAGCAGTCTGCAAACACTTTCTCTGCAGAGTCCGAAAACAGGCGTTTTCAGCCCATTACCGGCATATGGAAGAAACAGCAGTAAGCACAGGGAAATATCTGCTTCTAAATCCAAAACGCAGCTATGTAACAGAACGGTTGTCAATGTGTGCACTCAACTTCCAGAGTTAAACCCGTGTGTGGATTCAGCAGTCTGCAAACACTTTCTCTGCAGAGTCCCAAAACAGGCGTTTTCAGCCCATTACCGGCATATGGAAGAAACAGCAGTAAGCACAGGGAAATATCTGCTTCTAAATCCAAAACGCAGCTATCTAACAGAACGGTTGTCAATGTGTGCACTCAACTTCCAGAGTTAAACCCGTGTGTGGATTCAGCAGTCTGCAAACACTTTCTCTGCAGAGTCCCAAAACAGGCGTTTTCAGCCCATTACCGGCATATGGAAGAAACAGCAGTAAGCACAGGGAAACATCTGCTTCTAAATCCAAAACGCAGCTATCTAACAGAACGGTTGTCAATGTGTGCACTCAACTTCCAGAGTTAAACCCGTGTGTGGATTCAGCAGTCTGCAAACACTTTCTCTGCAGAGTCCCAAAACAGGCGTTTTCAGCCCATTACCGGCATATGGAAGAGACAGCAGTAAGCACAGGGAAATATCTGCTTCTAAATCCAAAACGCAGCTATCTAACAGAACGGTTGTCAATGTGTGCACTCAACTTCCAGAGGTAAACCCGTGTGTGGATTCAGCAGTCTGCAAACACTTTCTCTGCAGAGTCCCAAAACAGGCGTTTTCAGCCCATTACCGGCATATGGAAGAAACAGCAGTAAGCACAGGGAAATATCTGCTTCTAAATCCAAAACGCAGCTATCTAACAGAACGGTTGTCAATGTGTGCACTCAACTTCCAGAGTTAAACCCGTGTGTGGATTCAGCAGTCTGCAAACACTTTCTCTGCAGAGTCCCAAAACAGGCGTTTTCAGCCCATTACCGGCATATGGAAGAAACAGCAGTAAGCACAGGGAAATATCTGCTTCTAAATCCAAAACGCAGCTATCTAACAGAACGGTTGTCAATGTGTGCACTCATCTTCCAGAGTTAAACCCGTGTGTGGATTCAGCAGTCTGCAAACACTTTCTCTGCAGAGTCCCAAAACAGGCGTTTTCAGCCCATTACCGGCATATGGAAGAAACAGCAGTAAGCACAGGGAAATATCTGCTTCTAAATCCAAAACGCAGCTATCTAACGGAACGGTTGTCAATGTGTGCACTCAACTTCCAGAGTTAAACCCGTGTGTGGATTCAGCAGTCTGCAAACACTTTCTCTGCAGAGTCCCAAAACAGGTGTTTTCAGCCCATTACCGGCATATGGAAGAAACAGCAGTAAGCACAGGGAAATATCTGCTTCTAAATCCAAAACGCAGCTATCTAACAGAACGGTTGTCAATGTGTGCACTCAACTTCCAGAGTTAAACCCGTGTGTGGATTCAGCAGTATGCAAACACTTTCTCTGCAGAGTCCCAAAGCAGGCGTTTTCAGCCCATTACCGGCATATGGAAGAAACAGCAGTAAGCACAGGGAAATATCTGCTTCTAAATCCAAAACGCAGCTATCTAACAGAACGGTTGTCAATGTGTGCACTCAACTTCCAGAGTTAAACCCGTGTGTGGATTCAGCAGTCTGCAAACACTTTCTCTGCAGAGTCCCAAAGCAGGCGTTTTCAGCCCATTACCGGCATATGGATGAAACAGCAGTAAGCACAGGGAAATATCTGCTTCTAAATCCAAAACGCAGCTATCTAACAGAACGGTTGTCAATGTGTGCACTCAACTTCCAGAGTTAAACCCGTGTGTGGATTCAGCAGTCTGCAAACACTTTCTCTGCAGAGTCCGAAAACAGGCGTTTTCAGCCCATTACCGGCATATGGAAGAAACAGCAGTAAGCACAGGGAAATATCTGCTTCTAAATCCAAAACGCAGCTATGTAACAGAACGGTTGTCAATGTGTGCACTCAACTTCCAGAGTTAAACCCGTGTGTGGATTCAGCAGTCTGCAAACACTTTCTCTGCAGAGTCCCAAAACAGGCGTTTTCAGCCCATTACCGGCATATGGAAGAAACAGCAGTAAGCACAGGGAAATATCTGCTTCTAAATCCAAAACGCAGCTATCTAACAGAACGGTTGTCAATGTGTGCACTCAACTTCCAGAGTTAAACCCGTGTGTGGATTCAGCAGTCTGCAAACACTTTCTCTGCAGAGTCCCAAAACAGGCGTTTTCAGCCCATTACCGGCATATGGAAGAAACAGCAGTAAGCACAGGGAAATATCTGCTTCTAAATCCAAAACGCAGCTATCTAACAGAACGGTTGTCAATGTGTGCACTCAACTTCCAGAGTTAAACCCGTGTGTGGATTCAGCAGTCTGCAAACACTTTCTCTGCAGAGTCCCAAAACAGGCGTTTTCAGCCCATTACCGGCATATGGAAGAAACAGCAGTAAGCACAGGGAAATATCTGCTTCTAAATCCAAAACGCAGATATCTAACAGAACGGTTGTCAATGTGTGCACTCAACTTCCAGAGTTAAACCCGTGTGTGGATTCAGCAGTCTGCAAACACTTTCTCTGCAGAGTCCCAAAACAGGCGTTTTCAGCCCATTACCGGCATACGGAAGAAACAGCAGTAAGCACAGGGAAATATCTGCTTCTAAATCCAAAACGCAGCTATCTAACAGAACGGTTGTCAATGTGTGCACTCAACTTCCAGAGTTAAACCCGTGTGTGGATTCAGCAGTCTGCAAACACTTTCTCTGCAGAGTCCCAAACCAGGCGTTTTCAGCCCATTACCGGCATACGGAAGAAACAGCAGTAAGCACAGGGAAATATCTGCTTCTAAATCCAAAACGCAGCTATCTAACAGAACGGTTGTCAATGTGTGCACTCAACTTCCAGAGTTAAACCCGTGTGTGGATTCAGCAGTCTGCAAACACTTTCTCTGCAGAGTCCGAAAACAGGCGTTTTCAGCCCATTACCGGCATATGGAAGAAACAGCAGTAAGCACAGGGAAATATCTGCTTCTAAATCCAAAACGCAGCTATCTAACAGAACGGTTGTCAATGTGTGCACTCAACTTCCAGAGTTAAACCCGTGTGTGGATTCAGCAGTCTGCAAACACTTTCTCTGCAGAGTCCCAAAACAGGCGTTTTCAGCCCATTACCGGCATATGGAAGAAACAGCAGTAAGCACAGGGAAATATCTGCTTCTAAATCCAAAACGCAGCTATCTAACAGAACGGTTGTCAATGTGTGCACTCAACTTCCAGAGTTAAACCCGTGTGTGGATTCAGCAGTCTGCAAACACTTTCTCTGCAGAGTCCCAAACCAGGCGTTTTCAGCCCATTACCGGCATATGGAAGAAACAGCAGTAAGCACAGGGAAATATCTGCTTCTAAATCCAAAACGCAGCTATCTAACAGAACGGTTGTCAATGTGTGCACTCAACTTCCAGAGTTAAACCCGTGTGTGGATTCAGCAGTCTGCAAACACTTTCTCTGCAGAGTCCGAAAACAGGCGTTTTCAGCCCATTACCGGCATATGGAAGAAACAGCAGTAAGCACAGGGAAATATCTGCTTCTAAATCCAAAACTCAGCTATCTAACAGAACGGTTGTCAATGTGTGCACTCAACTTCCAGAGTTAAACCCGTGTGTGGATTCAGCAGTCTGCAAACACTTTCTCTGCAGAGTCCGAAAACAGGCGTTTTCAGCCCATTACCGGCATATGGAAGAAACAGCAGTAAGCACAGGGAAATATCTGCTTCTAAATCCAAAACTCAGCTATCTAACAGAACGGTTGTCAATGTGTGCACTCAACTTCCAGAGTTAAACCCGTGTGTGGATTCAGCAGTCTGCAAACACTTTCTCTGCAGAGTCCCAAAACAGGCGTTTTCAGCCCATTACCGGCATATGGAAGAAACAGCAGTAAGCACAGGGAAACATCTGCTTCTAAATCCAAAACGCAGCTATCTAACAGAACGGTTGTCAATGTGTGCACTCAACTTCCAGTGTTAAACCCGTGTGTGGATTCAGCAGTCTGCAAACACTTTCTCTGCAGAGTCCCAAAACAGGCGTTTTCAGCCCATTACCGGCATATGGAAGAGACAGCAGTAAGCACAGGGAAATATCTGCTTCTAAATCCAAAACGCAGCTATCTAACAGAACGGTTGTCAATGTGTGCACTCAACTTCCAGAGGTAAACCCGTGTGTGGATTCAGCAGTCTGCAAACACATTCTCTGCAGAGTCCCAAAACAGGCGTTTTCAGCCCATTACCGGCATATGGAAGAAACAGCAGTAAGCACAGGGAAATATCTGCTTCTAAATCCAAAACGCAGCTATCTAACAGAACGGTTGTCAATGTGTGCACTCAACTTCCAGAGTTAAACCCGTGTGTGGATTCAGCAGTCTGCAAACACTTTCTCTGCAGAGTCCCAAAACAGGGGGTTTCAGCCCATTACCGGCATATGGAAGAAACAGCAGTAAGCACAGGGAAATATCTGCTTCTAAATCCAAAACGCAGCTATCTAACAGAACGGTTGTCAATGTGTGCACTCATCTTCCAGAGTTAAACCCGTGTGTGGATTCAGCAGTCTGCAAACACTTTCTCTGCAGAGTCCCAAAACAGGCGTTTTCAGCCCATTACCGGCATATGGAAGAAACAGCAGTAAGCACAGGGAAATATCTGCTTCTAAATCCAAAACGCAGCTATCTAACAGAACGGTTGTCAATGTGTGCACTCAACTTCCAGAGTTAAACCCGTGTGTGGATTCAGCAGTCTGCAAACACTTTCTCTGCAGAGTCCCAAAGCAGGCGTTTTCAGCCCATTACCGGCATATGGAAGAAACAGCAGTAAGCACAGGGAAATATCTGCTTCTAAATCCAAAACGCAGCTATCTAACAGAACGGTTGTCAATGTGTGCACTCAACTTCCAGAGTTAAACCCGTGTGTGGATTCAGCAGTCTGCAAACACTTTCTCTGCAGAGTCCCCAAACAGGCGTTTTCAGCCCATTACCGGCATATGGAAGAAACAGCAGTAAGCACAGGGAAATATCTGCTTCTAAATCCAAAACGCAGCTATCTAACAGAACGGTTGTCAATGTGTGCACTCAACTTCCAGAGTTAAACCCGTGTGTGGATTCAGCAGTCTGCAAACACTTTCTCTGCAGAGTCCCAAAACAGGCGTTTTCAGCCCATTACCGGCATATGGAAGAAACAGCAGTAAGCACAGGGAAATATCTGCTTCTAAATCCAAAACGCAGCTATTTAACAGAACGGTTGTCAATGTGTGCACTCAACTTCCAGAGTTAAACCTGTGTGTGGATTCAGCAGTCTGCAAACACTTTCTCTGCAGAGTCCCAAAACAGGCGTTTTCAGCCCATTACCGGCATATGGAAGAAACAGCAGTAAGCACAGGGAAATATCTGCTTCTAAATCCAAAACGCAGCTATCTAACAGAACGGTTGTCAATGTGTGCACTCAACTTCCAGAGTTAAACCTGTGTGTGGATTCAGCAGTCTGCAAACACTTTCTCTGCAGAGTCCCAAAACAGGCGTTTTCAGCCCATTACCGGCATATGGAAGAAACAGCAGTAAGCCCAGGGAAATATCTGCTTCTAAATCCAAAACGCAGCTATCTAACAGAACGGTTGTCAATGTGTGCACTCAACTTCCAGAGTTAAACCCGTGTGTGGATTCAGCAGTCTGCAAACACTTTCTCTGCAGAGTCCCAAAACAGGCGTTTTCAGCCCATTACCGGCATATGGAAGAAACAGCAGTAAGCACAGGGAAATATCTGCTTCTAAATCCAAAACGCAGCTATCTAACAGAACGGTTGTCAATGTGTGCACTCAACTTCCAGAGTTAAACCCGTGTGTGGATTCAGCAGTCTGCAAACACTTTCTCTGCAGAGTCCCAAAACAGGCGTTTTCAGCCCATTACCGGCATATGGAAGAAACAGCAGTAAGCACAGGGAAATATCTGCTTCTAAATCCAAAACGCAGCTATCTAACAGAACGGTTGTCAATGTGTGCACTCAACTTCCAGAGTTAAACCCGTGTGTGGATTCAGCAGTCTGCAAACACTTTCTCTGCAGAGTCCCCAAACAGGCGTTTTCAGCCCATTACCGGCATATGGAAGAAACAGCAGTAAGCACAGGGAAATATCTGCTTCTAAATCCAAAACGCAGCTATCTAACAGAACGGTTGTCAATGTGTGCACTCAACTTCCAGAGTTAAACCCGTGTGTGGATTCAGCAGTCTGCAAACACTTTCTCTGCAGAGTCCCCAAACAGGCGTTTTCAGCCCATTACCGGCATATGGAAGAAACAGCAGTAAGCACAGGGAAATATCTGCTTCTAAATCCAAAACGCAGCTATCTAACAGAACGGTTGTCAATGTGTGCACTCAACTTCCAGAGTTAAACCCGTGTGTGGATTCAGCAGTCTGCAAACACTTTCTCTGCAGAGTCCCCAAACAGGCGTTTTCAGCCCATTACCGGCATATGGAAGAAACAGCAGTAAGCACAGGGAAATATCTGCTTCTAAATCCAAAACGCAGCTATTTAACAGAACGGTTGTCAATGTGTGCACTCAACTTCCAGAGTTAAACCTGTGTGTGGATTCAGCAGTCTGCAAACACTTTCTCTGCAGAGTCCCAAAACAGGCGTTTTCAGCCCATTACCGGCATATGGAAGAAACAGCAGTAAGCACAGGGAAATATCTGCTTCTAAATCCAAAACGCAGCTATCTAACAGAACGGTTGTCAATGTGTGCACTCAACTTCCAGAGTTAAACCCGTGTGTGGATTCAGCAGTCTGCAAACACTTTCTCTGCAGAGTCCCAAAACAGGGGTTTTCAGCCCATTACCGGCATATGGAAGAAACAGCAGTAAGCCCAGGGAAATATCTGCTTCTAAATCCAAAACGCAGCTATCTAACAGAACGGTTGTCAATGTGTGCACTCAACTTCCAGAGTTAAACCCGTGTGTGGATTCAGCAGTCTGCAAACACTTTCTCTGCAGAGTCCCAAAACAGGCGTTTTCAGCCCATTACCGGCATATGGAAGAAACAGCAGTAAGCACAGGGAAATATCTGCTTCTAAATCCAAAACGCAGCTATCTAACAGAACGGTTGTCAATGTGTGCACTCAACTTCCAGAGTTAAACCCGTGTGTGGATTCAGCAGTCTGCAAACACTTTCTCTGCAGAGTCCCAAAACAGGCGTTTTCAGCCCATTACCGGCATATGGAAGAAACAGCAGTAAGCACAGGGAAATATCTGCTTCTAAATCCAAAACGCAGCTATCTAACAGAACGGTTGTCAATGTGTGCACTCAACTTCCAGAGTTAAACCCGTGTGTGGATTCAGCAGTCTGCAAACACTTTCTCTGCAGAGTCCCAAACCAGGCGTTTTCAGCCCATTACCGGCATATGGAAGAAACAGCAGTAAGCACAGGGAAATATCTGCTTCTAAATCCAAAACGCAGCTATCTAACAGAACGGTTGTCAATGTGTGCACTCAACTTCCAGAGTTAAACCCGTGTGTGGATTCAGCAGTCTGCAAACACTTTCTCTGCAGAGTCCGAAAACAGGCGTTTTCAGCCCATTACCGGCATATGGAAGAAACAGCAGTAAGCACAGGGAAATATCTGCTTCTAAATCCAAAACTCAGCTATCTAACAGAACGGTTGTCAATGTGTGCACTCAACTTCCAGAGTTAAACCCGTGTGTGGATTCAGCAGTCTGCAAACACTTTCTCTGCAGAGTCCCAAAACAGGCGTTTTCAGCCCATTACCGGCATATGGAAGAAACAGCAGTAAGCACAGGGAAATATCTGCTTCTAAATCCAAAACGCAGCTATCTAACAGAACGGTTGTCAATGTGTGCACTCAACTTCCAGAGTTAAACCCGTGTGTGGATTCAGCAGTCTGCAAACACTTTCTCTGCAGAGTCCCAAAACAGGCGTTTTCAGCCCATTACCGGCATATGGAAGAAACAGCAGTAAGCACAGGGAAATATCTGCTTCTAAATCCAAAACGCAGCTATCTAACAGAACGGTTGTCAATGTGTGCACTCAACTTCCAGAGTTAAACCCGTGTGTGGATTCAGCAGTCTGCAAACACTTTCTCTGCAGAGTCCCAAAACAGGCGTTTTCAGCCCATTACCGGCATATGGAAGAAACAGCAGTAAGCACAGGGAAATATCTGCTTCTAAATCCAAAACGCAGCTATCTAACAGAACGGTTGTCAATGTGTGCACTCAACTTCCAGAGTTAAACCCGTGTGTGGATTCAGCAGTCTGCAAACACTTTCTCTGCAGAGTCCCAAAACAGGCGTTTTCAGCCCATTACCGGCATATGGAAGAAACAGAAGTAAGCACAGGGAAATATCTGCTTATAAATCCAAAACGCAGCTATCTAACAGAACGGTTGTCAATGTGTGCACTCAACTTCCAGAGTTAAACCCGTGTGTGGATTCAGCAGTCTGCAAACACTTTCTCTGCAGAGTCCCCAAACAGGCGTTTTCAGCCCATTACCGGCATATGGAAGAAACAGCAGTAAGCACAGGGAAATATCTGCTTCTAAATCCAAAACGCAGCTATCTAACAGAACGGTTGTCAATGTGTGCACTCAACTTCCAGAGTTAAACCCGTGTGTGGATTCAGCAGTCTGCAAACACTTTCTCTGCAGAGTCCCCAAACAGGCGTTTTCAGCCCATTACCGGCATATGGAAGAAACAGCAGTAAGCACAGGGAAATATCTGCTTCTAAATCCAAAACGCAGCTATTTAACAGAACGGTTGTCAATGTGTGCACTCAACTTCCAGAGTTAAACCTGTGTGTGGATTCAGCAGTCTGCAAACACTTTCTCTGCAGAGTCCCAAACCAGGCGTTTTCAGCCCATTACCGGCATATGGAAGAAACAGCAGTAAGCACAGGGAAATATCTGCTTCTAAATCCAAAACGCAGCTATCTAACAGAACGGTTGTCAATGTGTGCACTCAACTTCCAGAGTTAAACCCGTGTGTGGATTCAGCAGTCTGCAAACACTTTCTCTGCAGAGTCCCAAAACAGGCGTTTTCAGCCCATTACCGGCATATGGAAGAAACAGCAGTAAGCCCAGGGAAATATCTGCTTCTAAATCCAAAACGCAGCTATCTAACAGAACGGTTGTCAATGTGTGCACTCAACTTCCAGAGTTAAACCCGTGTGTGGATTCAGCAGTCTGCAAACACTTTCTCTGCAGAGTCCCAAAACAGGCGTTTTCAGCCCATTACCGGCATATGGAAGAAACAGCAGTAAGCACAGGGAAATATCTGCTTCTAAATCCAAAACGCAGCTATCTAACAGAACGGTTGTCAATGTGTGCACTCAACTTCCAGAGTTAAACCCGTGTGTGGATTCAGCAGTCTGCAAACACTTTCTCTGCAGAGTCCCAAAACAGGCGTTTTCAGCCCATTACCGGCATATGGAAGAAACAGCAGTAAGCACAGGGAAATATCTGCTTCTAAATCCAAAACGCAGCTATCTAACAGAACGGTTGTCAATGTGTGCACTCAACTTCCAGAGTTAAACCCGTGTGTGGATTCAGCAGTCTGCAAACACTTTCTCTGCAGAGTCCCAAACCAGGCGTTTTCAGCCCATTACCGGCATATGGAAGAAACAGCAGTAAGCACAGGGAAATATCTGCTTCTAAATCCAAAACGCAGCTATCTAACAGAACGGTTGTCAATGTGTGCACTCAACTTCCAGAGTTAAACCCGTGTGTGGATTCAGCAGTCTGCAAACACTTTCTCTGCAGAGTCCGAAAACAGGCGTTTTCAGCCCATTACCGGCATATGGAAGAAACAGCAGTAAGCACAGGGAAATATCTGCTTCTAAATCCAAAACTCAGCTATCTAACAGAACGGTTGTCAATGTGTGCACTCAACTTCCAGAGTTAAACCCGTGTGTGGATTCAGCAGTCTGCAAACACTTTCTCTGCAGAGTCCCAAAACAGGCGTTTTCAGCCCATTACCGGCATATGGAAGAAACAGCAGTAAGCACAGGGAAATATCTGCTTCTAAATCCAAAACGCAGCTATCTAACAGAACGGTTGTCAATGTGTGCACTCAACTTCCAGAGTTAAACCCGTGTGTGGATTCAGCAGTCTGCAAACACTTTCTCTGCAGAGTCCCAAAACAGGCGTTTTCAGCCCATTACCGGCATATGGAAGAAACAGCAGTAAGCACAGGGAAATATCTGCTTCTAAATCCAAAACGCAGCTATCTAACAGAACGGTTGTCAATGTGTGCACTCAACTTCCAGAGTAAAACCCGTGTGTGGATTCAGCAGTCTGCAAACACATTCTCTGCAGAGTCCCAAAACAGGCGTTTTCAGCCCATTACCGGCATACGGAAGAAACAGCAGTAAGCACAGGGAAATATCTGCTTCTAAATCCAAAACGCAGCTATCTAACAGAACGGTTGTCAATGTGTGCACTCAACTTCCAGAGTTAAACCCGTGTGTGGATTCAGCAGTCTGCAAACACTTTCTCTGCAGAGTCCCAAACCAGGCGTTTTCAGCCCATTACCGGCATACGGAAGAAACAGCAGTAAGCACAGGGAAATATCTGCTTATAAATCCAAAACGCAGCTATCTAACAGAACGGTTGTCAATGTGTGCACTCAACTTCCAGAGTTAAACCCGTGTGTGGATTCAGCAGTCTGCAAACACTTTCTCTGCAGAGTCCGAAAACAGGCGTTTTCAGCCCATTACCGGCATATGGAAGAAACAGCAGTAAGCACAGGGAAATATCTGCTTCTAAATCCAAAACTCAGCTATCTAACAGAACGGTTGTCAATGTGTGCACTCAACTTCCAGAGTTAAACCCGTGTGTGGATTCAGCAGTCTGCAAACACTTTCTCTGCAGAGTCCCAAAACAGGCGTTTTCAGCCCATTACCGGCATATGGAAGAAACAGCAGTAAGCACAGGGAAATATCTGCTTCTAAATCCAAAACGCAGCTATCTAACAGAACGGTTGTCAATGTGTGCACTCAACTTCCAGAGTTAAACCCGTGTGTGGATTCAGCAGTCTGCAAACACTTTCTCTGCAGAGTCCCAAAACAGGCGTTTTCAGCCCATTACCGGCATATGGAAGAAACAGCAGTAAGCACAGGGAAATATCTGCTTCTAAATCCAAAACGCAGCTATCTAACAGAACGGTTGTCAATGTGTGCACTCAACTTCCAGAGTTAAACCCGTGTGTGGATTCAGCAGTCTGCAAACACTTTCTCTGCAGAGTCCCAAAACAGGCGTTTTCAGCCCATTACCGGCATATGGTAGAAACAGCAGTAAGCACAGGGAAATATCTGCTTCTAAATCCAAAACGCAGCTATCTAACAGAACGGTTGTCAATGTGTGCACTCAACTTCCAGAGTTAAACCCGTGTGTGGATTCAGCAGTCTGCAAACACTTTCTCTGCAGAGTCCCAAAACAGGGGTTTTCAGCCCATTACCGGCATATGGAAGAAACAGCAGTAAGCACAGGGAAATATCTGCTTCTAAATCCAAAACGCAGCTATCTAACAGAACGGTTGTCAATGTGTGCACTCAACTTCCAGAGTTAAACCCGTGTGTGGATTCAGCAGTCTGCAAACACATTCTCTGCAGAGTCCGAAAACAGGCGTTTTCAGCCCATTACCGGCATATGGAAGAAACAGCAGTAAGCACAGGGAAATATCTGCTTCTAAATCCAAAACGCAGCTATCTAACAGAACGGTTGTCAATGTGTGCACTCAACTTCCAGAGTTAAACCCGTGTGTGGATTCAGCAGTCTGCAAACACTTTCTCTGCAGAGTCCCAAAACAGGGGTTTTCAGCCCATTACCGGCATATGGAAGAAACAGCAGTAAGCACAGGGAAATATCTGCTTCTAAATCCAAAACGCAGCTATCTAACAGAACGGTTGTCAATGTGTGCACTCAACTTCCAGAGTTAAACCCGTGTGTGGATTCAGCAGTCTGCAAACACTTTCTCTGCAGAGTCCCAAAACAGGCGTTTTCAGCCCATTACCGGCATATGGAAGAAACAGCAGTAAGCACAGGGAAACATCTGCTTCTAAATCCAAAACGCAGCTATCTAACAGAACGGTTGTCAATGTGTACACTCAACTTCCAGAGTTAAACCCGTGTGTGGATTCAGCAGTCTGCAAACACTTTCTCTGCAGAGTCCCAAAGCAGGCGTTTTCAGCCCATTACCGGCATATGGAAGAAACAGCAGTAAGCACAGGGAAATATCTGCTTCTAAATCCAAAACGCAGCTATCTAACAGAACGGTTGTCAATGTGTACACTCAACTTCCAGAATTAAACCCGTGTGTGGATTCAGCAGTCTGCAAACACTTTCTCTGCAGAGTCCCAAAGCAGGCGTTTTCAGCCCATTACCGGCATATGGAAGAAACAGCAGTAAGCACAGGGAAATATCTGCTTCTAAATCCAAAACGCAGCTATCTAACAGAACGGTTGTCAATGTGTGCACTCAACTTCCAGAGTTAAACCCGTGTGTGGATTCAGCAGTCTGCAAACACTTTCTCTGCAGAGTCCCCAAACAGGCGTTTTCAGCCCATTACCGGCATATGGAAGAAACAGCAGTAAGCACAGGGAAATATCTGCTTCTAAATCCAAAACGCAGCTATCTAACAGAACGGTTGTCAATGTGTGCACTCAACTTCCAGAGTTAAACCCGTGTGTGGATTCAGCAGTCTGCAAACACTTTCTCTGCAGAGTCCCAAAACAGGCGTTTTCAGCCCATTACCGGCATATGGAAGAAACAGCAGTAAGCACAGGGAAATATCTGCTTCTAAATCCAAAACGCAGCTATTTAACAGAACGGTTGTCAATGTGTGCACTCAACTTCCAGAGTTAAACCTGTGTGTGGATTCAGCAGTCTGCAAACACTTTCTCTGCAGAGTCCCAAAACAGGCGTTTTCAGCCCATTACCGGCATATGGAAGAAACAGCAGTAAGCACAGGGAAATATCTGCTTCTAAATCCAAAACGCAGCTATCTAACAGAACGGTTGTCAATGTGTGCACTCAACTTCCAGAGTTAAACCCGTGTGTGGATTCAGCAGTCTGCAAACACTTTCTCTGCAGAGTCCCAAAACAGGCGTTTTCAGCCCATTACCGGCATATGGAAGAAACAGCAGTAAGCACAGGGAAATATCTGCTTCTAAATCCAAAACGCAGCTATCTAACAGAACGGTTGTCAATGTGTGCACTCAACTTCCAGAGTTAAACCCGTGTGTGGATTCAGCAGTCTGCAAACACTTTCTCTGCAGAGTCCCAAAACAGGCGTTTTCAGCCCATTACCGGCATATGGAAGAAACAGCAGTAAGCACAGGGAAATATCTGCTTCTAAATCCAAAACGCAGCTATCTAACAGAACGGTTGTCAATGTGTGCACTCAACTTCCAGAGTTAAACCCGTGTGTGGATTCAGCAGTCTGCAAACACTTTCTCTGCAGAGTCCCAAAACAGGCGTTTTCAGCCCATTACCGGCATATGGAAGAAACAGCAGTAAGCACAGGGAAATATCTGCTTCTAAATCCAAAACGCAGCTATCTAACAGAACGGTTGTCAATGTGTGCACTCAACTTCCAGAGTTAAACCCGTGTGTGGATTCAGCAGTCTGCAAACACTTTCTCTGCAGAGTCCCCAAACAGGCGTTTTCAGCCCATTACCGGCATATGGAAGAAACAGCAGTAAGCACAGGGAAATATCTGCTTCTAAATCCAAAACGCAGCTATCTAACAGAACGGTTGTCAATGTGTGCACTCAACTTCCAGAGTTAAACCCGTGTGTGGATTCAGCAGTCTGCAAACACTTTCTCTGCAGAGTCCCCAAACAGGCGTTTTCAGCCCATTACCGGCATATGGAAGAAACAGCAGTAAGCACAGGGAAATATCTGCTTCTAAATCCAAAACGCAGCTATTTAACAGAACGGTTGTCAATGTGTGCACTCAACTTCCAGAGTTAAACCTGTGTGTGGATTCAGCAGTCTGCAAACACTTTCTCTGCAGAGTCCCAAAACAGGCGTTTTCAGCCCATTACCGGCATATGGAAGAAACAGCAGTAAGCACAGGGAAATATCTGCTTCTAAATCCAAAACGCAGCTATCTAACAGAACGGTTGTCAATGTGTGCACTCAACTTCCAGAGTTAAACCCGTGTGTGGATTCAGCAGTCTGCAAACACTTTCTCTGCAGAGTCCCAAAACAGGCGTTTTCAGCCCATTACCGGCATATGGAAGAAACAGCAGTAAGCACAGGGAAATATCTGCTTCTAAATCCAAAACGCAGCTATCTAACAGAACGGTTGTCAATGTGTGCACTCAACTTCCAGAGTTAAACCCGTGTGTGGATTCAGCAGTCTGCAAACACTTTCTCTGCAGAGTCCGAAAACAGGCGTTTTCAGCCCATTACCGGCATATGGAAGAAACAGCAGTAAGCACAGGGAAATATCTGCTTCTAAATCCAAAACGCAGCTATCTAACAGAACGGTTGTCAATGTGTGCACTCAACTTCCAGAGTTAAACCCGTGTGTGGATTCAGCAGTCTGCAAACACTTTCTCTGCAGAGTCCCAAAACAGGCGTTTTCAGCCCATTACCGGCATATGGAAGAAACAGCAGTAAGCACAGGGAAATATCTGCTTCTAAATCCAAAACGCAGCTATGTAACAGAACGGTTGTCAATGTGTGCACTCAACTTCCAGAGTTAAACCCGTGTGTGGATTCAGCAGTCTGCAAACACTTTCTCTGCAGAGTCCCCAAACAGGCATTTTCAGCCCATTACCGGCATATGGAAGAAACAGCAGTAAGCACAGGGAAATATCTGCTTCTAAATCCAAAACGCAGCTATCTAACAGAACGGTTGTCAATGTGTGCACTCAACTTCCAGAGTTAAACCCGTGTGTGGATTCAGCAGTCTGCAAACACTTTCTCTGCAGAGTCCCCAAACAGGCGTTTTCAGCCCATTACCGGCATATGGAAGAAACAGCAGTAAGCACAGGGAAATATCTGCTTCTAAATCCAAAACGCAGCTATCTAACAGAACGGTTGTCAATGTGTGCACTCAACTTCCAGAGTTAAACCCGTGTGTGGATTCAGCAGTCTGCAAACACTTTCTCTGCAGAGTCCCCAAACAGGCGTTTTCAGCCCATTACCGGCATATGGAAGAAACAGCAGTAAGCACAGGGAAATATCTGCTTCTAAATCCAAAACGCAGCTATCTAACAGAACGGTTGTCAATGTGTGCACTCAACTTCCAGAGTTAAACCCGTGTGTGGATTCAGCAGTCTGCAAACACTTTCTCTGCAGAGTCCCAAACCAGGCGTTTTCAGCCCATTACCGGCATATGGAAGAAACAGCAGTAAGCACAGGGAAATATCTGCTTCTAAATCCAAAACGCAGCTATCTAACAGAACGGTTGTCAATGTGTGCACTCAACTTCCAGAGTTAAACCCGTGTGTGGATTCAGCAGTCTGCAAACACTTTCTCTGCAGAGTCCCAAACCAGGCGTTTTCAGCCCATTACCGGCATATGGAAGAAACAGCAGTAAGCACAGGGAAATATCTGCTTCTAAATCCAAAACGCAGCTATCTAACAGAACGGTTGTCAATGTGTGCACTCAACTTCCAGAGTTAAACCCGTGTGTGGATTCAGCAGTCTGCAAACACTTTCTCTGCAGAGTCCCAAAGCAGGCGTTTTCAGCCCATTACCGGCATATGGAAGAAACAGCAGTAAGCACAGGGAAATATCTGCTTCTAAATCCAAAACGCAGCTATCTAACAGAACGGTTGTCAATGTGTGCACTCAACTTCCAGAGTTAAACCCGTGTGTGGATTCAGCAGTCTGCAAACACTTTCTCTGCAGAGTCCCCAAACAGGCGTTTTCAGCCCATTACCGGCATATGGAAGAAACAGCAGTAAGCACAGGGAAATATCTGCTTCTAAATCCAAAACGCAGCTATCTAACAGAACGGTTGTCAATGTGTGCACTCAACTTCCAGAGTTAAACCCGTGTGTGGATTCAGCAGTCTGCAAACACTTTCTCTGCAGAGTCCCCAAACAGGCGTTTTCAGCCCATTACCGGCATATGGAAGAAACAGCAGTAAGCACAGGGAAATATCTGCTTCTAAATCCAAAACGCAGCTATCTAACAGAACGGTTGTCAATGTGTGCACTCAACTTCCAGAGTTAAACCCGTGTGTGGATTCAGCAGTCTGCAAACACTTTCTCTGCAGAGTCCCAAAGCAGGCGTTTTCAGCCCATTACCGGCATATGGAAGAAACAGCAGTAAGCACAGGGAAATATCTGCTTCTAAATCCAAAACGCAGCTATCTAACAGAACGGTTGTCAATGTGTGCACTCAACTTCCAGAGTTAAACCCGTGTGTGGATTCAGCAGTCTGCAAACACTTTCTCTGCAGAGTCCCAAAACAGGCGTTTTCAGCCCATTACCGGCATATGGAAGAAACAGCAGTAAGCACAGGGAAATATCTGCTTCTAAATCCAAAACGCAGCTATCTAACAGAACGGTTGTCAATGTGTGCACTCAACTTCCAGAGTTAAACCCGTGTGTGGATTCAGCAGTCTGCAAACACTTTCTCTGCAGAGTCCCCAAACAGGCGTTTTCAGCCCATTACCGGCATATGGAAGAAACAGCAGTAAGCACAGGGAAATATCTGCTTCTAAATCCAAAACGCAGCTATCTAACAGAACGGTTGTCAATGTGTGCACTCAACTTCCAGAGTTAAACCCGTGTGTGGATTCAGCAGTCTGCAAACACTTTCTCTGCAGAGTCCCCAAACAGGCGTTTTCAGCCCATTACCGGCATATGGAAGAAACAGCAGTAAGCACAGGGAAATATCTGCTTCTAAATCCAAAACGCAGCTATCTAACAGAACGGTTGTCAATGTGTGCACTCAACTTCCAGAGTTAAACCCGTGTGTGGATTCAGCAGTCTGCAAACACTTTCTCTGCAGAGTCCCAAACCAGGCGTTTTCAGCCCATTACCGGCATATGGAAGAAACAGCAGTAAGCACAGGGAAATATCTGCTTCTAAATCCAAAACGCAGCTATCTAACAGAACGGTTGTCAATGTGTGCACTCAACTTCCAGAGTTAAACCCGTCTGTGGATTCAGCAGTCTGCAAACACTTTCTCTGCAGAGTCCCAAAACAGGCGTTTTCAGCCCATTACCGGCATATGGAAGAAACAGCAGTAAGCACAGGGAAATATCTGCTTCTAAATCCAAAACGCAGCTATCTAACAGAACGGTTGTCAATGTGTGCACTCAACTTCCAGAGTTAAACCCGTGTGTGGATTCAGCAGTCTGCAAACACTTTCTCTGCAGAGTCCCAAACCAGGCGTTTTCAGCCCATTACCGGCATATGGAAGAAACAGCAGTAAGCACAGGGAAATATCTGCTTCTAAATCCAAAACGCAGCTATCTAACAGAACGGTTGTCAATGTGTGCACTCAACTTCCAGAGTTAAACCCGTGTGTGGATTCAGCAGTCTGCAAACACTTTCTCTGCAGAGTCCCAAAACAGGCGTTTTCAGCCCATTACCGGCATATGGAAGAAACAGCAGTAAGCACAGGGAAATATCTGCTTCTAAATCCAAAACGCAGCTATCTAACAGAACGGTTGTCAATGTGTGCACTCAACTTCCAGAGTTAAACCCGTGTGTGGATTCAGCAGTCTGCAAACACTTTCTCTGCAGAGTCCGAAAACAGGCGTTTTCAGCCCATTACCGGCATATGGAAGAAACAGCAGTAAGCACAGGGAAATATCTGCTTCTAAATCCAAAACGCAGCTATCTAACAGAACGGTTGTCAATGTGTGCACTCAACTTCCAGAGTTAAACCCGTGTGTGGATTCAGCAGTCTGCAAACACTTTCTCTGCAGAGTCCCCAAACAGGCGTTTTCAGCCCATTACCGGCATATGGAAGAAACAGCAGTAAGCACAGGGAAATATCTGCTTCTAAATCCAAAACGCAGCTATCTAACAGAACGGTTGTCAATGTGTGCACTCAACTTCCAGAGTTAAACCCGTGTGTGGATTCAGCAGTCTGCAAACACTTTCTCTGCAGAGTCCCAAAGCAGGCGTTTTCAGCCCATTACCGGCATATGGAAGAAACAGCAGTAAGCACAGGGAAATATCTGCTTCTAAATCCAAAACGCAGCTATCTAACAGAACGGTTGTCAATGTGTGCACTCAACTTCCAGAGTTAAACCCGTGTGTGGATTCAGCAGTCTGCAAACACTTTCTCTGCAGAGTCCCAAAACAGGCGTTTTCAGCCCATTACCGGCATATGGAAGAAACAGCAGTAAGCACAGGGAAATATCTGCTTCTAAATCCAAAACGCAGCTATCTAACAGAACGGTTGTCAATGTGTGCACTCAACTTCCAGAGTTAAACCCGTGTGTGGATTCAGCAGTCTGCAAACACTTTCTCTGCAGAGTCCCCAAACAGGCGTTTTCAGCCCATTACCGGCATATGGAAGAAACAGCAGTAAGCACAGGGAAATATCTGCTTCTAAATCCAAAACGCAGCTATCTAACAGAACGGTTGTCAATGTGTGCACTCAACTTCCAGAGTTAAACCCGTGTGTGGATTCAGCAGTCTGCAAACACTTTCTCTGCAGAGTCCCCAAACAGGCGTTTTCAGCCCATTACCGGCATATGGAAGAAACAGCAGTAAGCACAGGGAAATATCTGCTTCTAAATCCAAAACGCAGCTATTTAACAGAACGGTTGTCAATGTGTGCACTCAACTTCCAGAGTTAAACCTGTGTGTGGATTCAGCAGTCTGCAAACACTTTCTCTGCAGAGTCCCAAAACAGGCGTTTTCAGCCCATTACCGGCATATGGAAGAAACAGCAGTAAGCACAGGGAAATATCTGCTTCTAAATCCAAAACGCAGCTATCTAACAGAACGGTTGTCAATGTGTGCACTCAACTTCCAGAGTTAAACCCGTGTGTGGATTCAGCAGTCTGCAAACACTTTCTCTGCAGAGTCCCAAAACAGGCGTTTTCAGCCCATTACCGGCATATGGAAGAAACAGCAGTAAGCACAGGGAAATATCTGCTTCTAAATCCAAAACGCAGCTATCTAACAGAACGGTTGTCAATGTGTGCACTCAACTTCCAGAGTTAAACCCGTGTGTGGATTCAGCAGTCTGCAAACACTTTCTCTGCAGAGTCCCAAAACAGGCGTTTTCAGCCCATTACCGGCATATGGAAGAAACAGCAGTAAGCACAGGGAAATATCTGCTTCTAAATCCAAAACGCAGCTATCTAACAGAACGGTTGTCAATGTGTGCACTCAACTTCCAGAGTTAAACCCGTGTGTGGATTCAGCAGTCTGCAAACACTTTCTCTGCAGAGTCCCAAAACAGGCGTTTTCAGCCCATTACCGGCATATGGAAGAAACAGCAGTAAGCACAGGGAAATATCTGCTTCTAAATCCAAAACGCAGCTATGTAACAGAACGGTTGTCAATGTGTGCACTCAACTTCCAGAGTTAAACCGGTGTGCGGATTCAGCAGTCTGCAAACACTTTCTCTGCAGAGTCCCCAAACAGGCATTTTCAGCCCATTACCGGCATATGGAAGAAACAGCAGTAAGCACAGGGAAATATCTGCTTCTAAATCCAAAACGCAGCTATCTAACAGAACGGTTGTCAATGTGTGCACTCAACTTCCAGAGTTAAACCCGTGTGTGGATTCAGCAGTCTGCAAACACTTTCTCTGCAGAGTCCCCAAACAGGCGTTTTCAGCCCATTACCGGCATATGGAAGAAACAGCAGTAAGCACAGGGAAATATCTGCTTCTAAATCCAAAACGCAGCTATCTAACAGAACGGTTGTCAATGTGTGCACTCAACTTCCAGAGTTAAACCCGTGTGTGGATTCAGCAGTCTGCAAACACTTTCTCTGCAGAGTCCCCAAACAGGCGTTTTCAGCCCATTACCGGCATATGGAAGAAACAGCAGTAAGCACAGGGAAATATCTGCTTCTAAATCCAAAACGCAGCTATCTAACAGAACGGTTGTCAATGTGTGCACTCAACTTCCAGAGTTAAACCCGTGTGTGGATTCAGCAGTCTGCAAACACTTTCTCTGCAGAGTCCCAAACCAGGCGTTTTCAGCCCATTACCGGCATATGGAAGAAACAGCAGTAAGCACAGGGAAATATCTGCTTCTAAATCCAAAACGCAGCTATCTAACAGAACGGTTGTCAATGTGTGCACTCAACTTCCAGAGTTAAACCCGTGTGTGGATTCAGCAGTCTGCAAACACTTTCTCTGCAGAGTCCCAAACCAGGCGTTTTCAGCCCATTACCGGCATATGGAAGAAACAGCAGTAAGCACAGGGAAATATCTGCTTCTAAATCCAAAACGCAGCTATCTAACAGAACGGTTGTCAATGTGTGCACTCAACTTCCAGAGTTAAACCCGTGTGTGGATTCAGCAGTCTGCAAACACTTTCTCTGCAGAGTCCCAAAGCAGGCGTTTTCAGCCCATTACCGGCATATGGAAGAAACAGCAGTAAGCACAGGGAAATATCTGCTTCTAAATCCAAAACGCAGCTATCTAACAGAACGGTTGTCAATGTGTGCACTCAACTTCCAGAGTTAAACCCGTGTGTGGATTCAGCAGTCTGCAAACACTTTCTCTGCAGAGTCCCCAAACAGGCGTTTTCAGCCCATTACCGGCATATGGAAGAAACAGCAGTAAGCACAGGGAAATATCTGCTTCTAAATCCAAAACTCAGCTATCTAACAGAACGGTTGTCAATGTGTGCACTCAACTTCCAGAGTTAAACCCGTGTGTGGATTCAGCAGTCTGCAAACACTTTCTCTGCAGAGTCCCCAAACAGGCGTTTTCAGCCCATTACCGGCATATGGAAGAAACAGCAGTAAGCACAGGGAAATATCTGCTTCTAAATCCAAAACGCAGCTATCTAACAGAACGGTTGTCAATGTGTGCACTCAACTTCCAGAGTTAAACCCGTGTGTGGATTCAGCAGTCTGCAAACACTTTCTCTGCAGAGTCCCAAACCAGGCGTTTTCAGCCCATTACCGGCATATGGAAGAAACAGCAGTAAGCACAGGGAAATATCTGCTTCTAAATCCAAAACGCAGCTATCTAACAGAACGGTTGTCAATGTGTGCACTCAACTTCCAGAGTTAAACCCGTGTGTGGATTCAGCAGTCTGCAAACACTTTCTCTGCAGAGTCCCAAACCAGGCGTTTTCAGCCCATTACCGGCATATGGAAGAAACAGCAGTAAGCACAGGGAAATATCTGCTTCTAAATCCAAAACGCAGCTATCTAACAGAACGGTTGTCAATGTGTGCACTCAACTTCCAGAGTTAAACCCGTGTGTGGATTCAGCAGTCTGCAAACACTTTCTCTGCAGAGTCCCAAAGCAGGCGTTTTCAGCCCATTACCGGCATATGGAAGAAACAGCAGTAAGCACAGGGAAATATCTGCTTCTAAATCCAAAACGCAGCTATCTAACAGAACGGTTGTCAATGTGTGCACTCAACTTCCAGAGTTAAACCCGTGTGTGGATTCAGCAGTCTGCAAACACTTTCTCTGCAGAGTCCCCAAACAGGCATTTTCAGCCCATTACCGGCATATGGAAGAAACAGCAGTAAGCACAGGGAAATATCTGCTTCTAAATCCAAAACGCAGCTATCTAACAGAACGGTTGTCAATGTGTGCACTCAACTTCCAGAGTTAAACCCGTGTGTGGATTCAGCAGTCTGCAAACACTTTCTCTGCAGAGTCCCAAAGCAGGCGTTTTCAGCCCATTACCGGCATATGGAAGAAACAGCAGTAAGCACAGGGAAATATCTGCTTCTAAATCCAAAACGCAGCTATCTAACAGAACGGTTGTCAATGTGTGCACTCAACTTCCAGAGTTAAACCCGTGTGTGGATTCAGCAGTCTGCAAACACTTTCTCTGCAGAGTCCCCAAACAGGCGTTTTCAGCCCATTACCGGCATATGGAAGAAACAGCAGTAAGCACAGGGAAATATCTGCTTCTAAATCCAAAACGCAGCTATCTAACAGAACGGTTGTCAATGTGCACTCAACTTCCAGAGTTAAACCCGTGTGTGGATTCAGCAGTCTGCAAACACTTTCTCTGCAGAGTCCCAAACCAGGCGTTTTCAGCCCATTACCGGCATATGGAAGAAACAGCAGTAAGCACAGGGAAATATCTGCTTCTAAATCCAAAACGCAGCTATGTAACAGAACGGTTGTCAATGTGTGCACTCAACTTCCAGAGTTAAACCCGTGTGTGGATTCAGCAGTCTGCAAACACTTTCTCTGCAGAGTCCCCAAACAGGCGTTTTCAGCCCATTACCGGCATATGGAAGAAACAGCAGTAAGCACAGGGAAATATCTGCTTCTAAATCCAAAACGCAGCTATCTAACAGAACGGTTGTCAATGTGTGCACTCAACTTCCAGAGTTAAACCCGTGTGTGGATTCAGCAGTCTGCAAACACTTTCTCTGCAGAGTCCCAAAGCAGGCGTTTTCAGCCCATTACCGGCATATGGAAGAAACAGCAGTAAGCACAGGGAAATATCTGCTTCTAAATCCAAAACGCAGCTATCTAACAGAACGGTTGTCAATGTGTGCACTCAACTTCCAGAGTTAAACCCGTGTGTGGATTCAGCAGTCTGCAAACACTTTCTCTGCAGAGTCCCCAAACAGGCGTTTTCAGCCCATTACCGGCATATGGAAGAAACAGCAGTAAGCACAGGGAAATATCTGCTTCTAAATCCAAAACGCAGCTATCTAACAGAACGGTTGTCAATGTGTGCACTCAACTTCCAGAGTTAAACCTGTGTGTGGATTCAGCAGTCTGCAAACACTTTCTCTGCAGAGTCCCAAAACAGGCGTTTTCAGCCCATTACCGGCATATGGAAGAAACAGCAGTAAGCACAGGGAAATATCTGCTTCTAAATCCAAAACGCAGCTATCTAACAGAACGGTTGTCAATGTGTGCACTCAACTTCCAGAGTTAAACCGGTGTGTGGATTCAGCAGTCTGCAAACACTTTCTCTGCAGAGTCCCTAACCAGGCGTTTTCAGCCCATTACCGGCATATGGAAGAAACAGCAGTAAGCACAGGGAAATATCTGCTTCTAAATCCAAAACCCAGCTATCTAACAGAACGGTTGTCAATGTGTGCACTCAACTTCCAGAGTTAAACCCGTGTGTGGATTCAGCAGTCTGCAAACACTTTCTCTGCAGAGTCCCAAAACAGGCGTTTTCAGCCCATTACCGGCATATGGAAGAAACAGCAGTAAGCACAGGGAAATATCTGCTTCTAAATCCAAAACGCAGCTATCTAACAGAACGGTTGTCAATGTGTGCACTCAACTTCCAGAGTTAAACCCGTGTGTGGATTCAGCAGTCTGCAAACACTTTCTCTGCAGAGTCCCAAAACAGGCGTTTTCAGCCCATTACCGGCATATGGAAGAAACAGCAGTAAGCACAGGGAAATATCTGCTTCTAAATCCAAAACGCAGCTATCTAACAGAACGGTTGTCAATGTGTGCACTCAACTTCCAGAGTTAAACCCGTGTGTGGATTCAGCAGTCTGCAAACACTTTCTCTGCAGAGTCCCCAAACAGGCGTTTTCAGCCCATTACCGGCATATGGAAGAAACAGCAGTAAGCACAGGGAAATATCTGCTTCTAAATCCAAAACGCAGCTATCTAACAGAACGGTTGTCAATGTGTGCACTCAACTTCCAGAGTTAAACCCGTGTGTGGATTCAGCAGTCTGCAAACACTTTCTCTGCAGAGTCCCAAAACAGGCGTTTTCAGCCCATTACCGGCATATGGAAGAAACAGCAGTAAGCACAGGGAAATATCTGCTTCTAAATCCAAAACGCAGCTATCTAACAGAACGGTTGTCAATGTGTGCACTCAACTTCCAGAGTTAAACCCGTGTGTGGATTCAGCAGTCTGCAAACACTTTCTCTGCAGAGTCCCCAAACAGGCGTTTTCAGCCCATTACCGGCATATGGAAGAAACAGCAGTAAGCACAGGGAAATATCTGCTTCTAAATCCAAAACGCAGCTATCTAACAGAACGGTTGTCAATGTGTGCACTCAACTTCCAGAGTTAAACCCGTGTGTGGATTCAGCAGTCTGCAAACACTTTCTCTGCAGAGTCCCAAAACAGGCGTTTTCAGCCCATTACCGGCATATGGAAGAAACAGCAGTAAGCACAGGGAAATATCTGCTTCTAAATCCAAAACGCAGCTATCTAACAGAACGGTTGTCAATGTGTGCACTCAACTTCCAGAGTTAAACCCGTGTGTGGATTCAGCAGTCTGCAAACACTTTCTCTGCAGAGTCCCAAAACAGGCGTTTTCAGCCCATTACCGGCATATGGAAGAAACAGCAGTAAGCACAGGGAAATATCTGCTTCTAAATCCAAAACGCAGCTATCTAACAGAACGGTTGTCAATGTGTGCACTCAACTTCCAGAGTTAAACCCGTGTGTGGATTCAGCAGTCTGCAAACACTTTCTCTGCAGAGTCCCCAAACAGGCGTTTTCAGCCCATTACCGGCATATGGAAGAAACAGCAGTAAGCACAGGGAAATATCTGCTTCTAAATCCAAAACGCAGCTATCTAACAGAACGGTTGTCAATGTGTGCACTCAACTTCCAGAGATAAACCCGAGTGTGGATTCAGCAGTCTGCAAACACTTTCTCTGCAGAGTCCCCAAACAGGCGTTTTCAGCCCATTACCGGCATATGGAAGAAACAGCAGTAAGCACAGGGAAATATCTGCTTCTAAATCCAAAACGCAGCTATCTAACAGAACGGTTGTCAATGTGTGCACTCAACTTCCAGAGTTAAACCCGTGTGTGGATTCAGCAGTCTGCAAACACTTTCTCTGCAGAGTCCCAAACCAGGCGTTTTCAGCCCATTACCGGCATATGGAAGAAACAGCAGTAAGCACAGGGAAATATCTGCTTCTAAATCCAAAACGCAGCTATCTAACAGAACGGTTGTCAATGTGTGCACTCAACTTCCAGAGTTAAACCCGTGTGTGGATTCAGCAGTCTGCAAACACTTTCTCTGCAGAGTCCCAGAACAGGCGTTTTCAGCCCATTACCGGCATATGGAAGAAACAGCAGTAAGCACAGGGAAATATCTGCTTCTAAATCCAAAACGCAGCTATCTAACAGAACGGTTGTCAATGTGTGCACTCAACTTCCAGAGTTAAACCCGTGTGTGGATTCAGCAGTCTGCAAACACATTCTCTGCAGAGTCCCAAAGCAGGCGTTTTCAGCCCATTACCGGCCTATGGAAGAAACAGCAGTAAGCACAGGGAAATATCTGCTTCTAAATCCAAAACGCAGCTATCTAACAGAACGGTTGTCAATGTGTGCACTCAACTTCCAGAGTTAAACCCGTGTGTGGATTCAGCAGTCTGCAAACACTTTCTCTGCAGAGTCCCAAAACAGGCGTTTTCAGCCCATTTACCGGCATATGGAAGAAACAGCAGAAAGCACAGGGAAATATCTGCTTCTAAATCCAAAACGCAGCTATCTAACAGAACGGTTGTCAATGTGTGCACTCAACTTCCAGAGTTAAACCCGTGTGTGGATTCAGCAGTCTGCAAACACTTTCTCTGCAGAGTCCCAAAGCAGGCGTTTTCAGCCCATTACCGGCATATGGAAGAAACAGCAGTAAGCACAGGGAAATATCTGCTTCTAAATCCAAAACGCAGCTATCTAACAGAACGGTTGTCAATGTGTACACTCAACTTCCAGAATTAAACCCGTGTGTGGATTCAGCAGTCTGCAAACACTTTCTCTGCAGAGTCCCAAAGCAGGCGTTTTCAGCCCATTACCGGCATATGGAAGAAACAGCAGTAAGCACAGGGAAATATCTGCTTCTAAATCCAAAACGCAGCTATCTAACAGAACGGTTGTCAATGTGTGCACTCAACTTCCAGAGTTAAACCCGTGTGTGGATTCAGCAGTCTGCAAACACTTTCTCTGCAGAGTCCCAAAACAGGCGTTTTCAGCCCATTACCGGCATATGGAAGAAACAGCAGTAAGCACAGGGAAATATCTGCTTCTAAATCCAAAACGCAGCTATCTAACAGAACGGTTGTCAATGTGTGCACTCAACTTCCAGAGTTAAACCCGTGTGTGGATTCAGCAGTCTGCAAACACTTTCTCTGCAGAGTCCCAAAACAGGCGTTTTCAGCCCATTACCGGCATATGGAAGAAACAGCAGTAAGCACAGGGAAATATCTGCTTCTAAATCCAAAACGCAGCTATTTAACAGAACGGTTGTCAATGTGTGCACTCAACTTCCAGAGTTAAACCTGTGTGTGGATTCAGCAGTCTGCAAACACTTTCTCTGCAGAGTCCCAAAACAGGCGTTTTCAGCCCATTACCGGCATATGGAAGAAACAGCAGTAAGCCCAGGGAAATATCTGCTTCTAAATCCAAAACGCAGCTATCTAACAGAACGGTTGTCAATGTGTACACTCAACTTCCAGAGTTAAACCCGTGTGTGGATTCAGCAGTCTGCAAACACTTTCTCTGCAGAGTCCCAAAACAGGCGTTTTCAGCCCATTACCGGCATATGGAAGAAACAGCAGTAAGCACAGGGAAATATCTGCTTCTAAATCCAAAACGCAGCTATCTAACAGAACGGTTGTCAATGTGTGCACTCAACTTCCAGAGTTAAACCCGTGTGTGGATTCAGCAGTCTGCAAACACTTTCTCTGCAGAGTCCCAAAACAGGCGTTTTCAGCCCATTACCGGCATATGGAAGAAACAGCAGTAAGCACAGGGAAATATCTGCTTCTAAATCCAAAACGCAGCTATCTAAGAGAACGGTTGTCAATGTGTACACTCAACTTCCAGAGTTAAACCCGTGTGTGGATTCAGCAGTCTGCAAACACTTTCTCTGCAGAGTCCCAAAACAGGCGTTTTCAGCCCATTACCGGCATATGGAAGAAACAGCAGTAAGCACAGGGAAATATCTGCTTCTAAATCCAAAACGCAGCTATCTAACAGAACGGTTGTCAATGTGTGCACTCAACTTCCAGAGTTAAACCCGTGTGTGGATTCAGCAGTCTGCAAACACTTTCTCTGCAGAGTCCCCAAACAGGCGTTTTCAGCCCATTACCGGCATATGGAAGAAACAGCAGTAAGCACAGGGAAATATCTGCTTCTAAATCCAAAACGCAGCTATCTAACAGAACGGTTGTCAATGTGTGCACTCAACTTCCAGAGTTAAACCCGTGTGTGGATTCAGCAGTCTGCAAACACTTTCTCTGCAGAGTCCCCAAACAGGCGTTTTCAGCCCATTACCGGCATATGGAAGAAACAGCAGTAAGCCCAGGGAAATATCTGCTTCTAAATCCAAAACGCAGCTATCTAACAGAACGGTTGTCAATGTGTACACTCAACTTCCAGAGTTAAACCCGTGTGTGGATTCAGCAGTCTGCAAACACTTTCTCTGCAGAGTCCCAAAACAGGCGTTTTCAGCCCATTACCGGCATATGGAAGAAACAGCAGTAAGCACAGGGAAATATCTGCTTCTAAATCCAAAACGCAGCTATCTAACAGAACGGTTGTCAATGTGTGCACTCAACTTCCAGAGTTAAACCCGTGTGTGGATTCAGCAGTCTGCAAACACTTTCTCTGCAGAGTCCCAAAACAGGCGTTTTCAGCCCATTACCGGCATATGGAAGAAACAGCAGTAAGCACAGGGAAATATCTGCTTCTAAATCCAAAACGCAGCTATCTAAGAGAACGGTTGTCAATGTGTACACTCAACTTCCAGAGTTAAACCCGTGTGTGGATTCAGCAGTCTGCAAACACTTTCTCTGCAGAGTCCCAAAACAGGCGTTTTCAGCCCATTACCGGCATATGGAAGAAACAGCAGTAAGCACAGGGAAATATCTGCTTCTAAATCCAAAACGCAGCTATCTAACAGAACGGTTGTCAATGTGTGCACTCAACTTCCAGAGTTAAACCCGTGTGTGGATTCAGCAGTCTGCAAACACTTTCTCTGCAGAGTCCCCAAACAGGCGTTTTCAGCCCATTACCGGCATATGGAAGAAACAGCAGTAAGCACAGGGAAATATCTGCTTCTAAATCCAAAACGCAGCTATCTAACAGAACGGTTGTCAATGTGTGCACTCAACTTCCAGAGTTAAACCCGTGTGTGGATTCAGCAGTCTGCAAACACTTTCTCTGCAGAGTCCCAAAACAGGCGTTTTCAGCCCATTACCGGCATATGGAAGAAACAGCAGTAAGCACAGGGAAATATCTGCTTCTAAATCCAAAACGCAGCTATCTAACAGAACGGTTGTCAATGTGTGCACTCAACTTCCAGAGTTAAACCCGTGTGTGGATTCAGCAGTCTGCAAACACATTCTCTGCAGAGTCCGAAAACAGGCGTTTTCAGCCCATTACCGGCATATGGAAGAAACAGCAGTAAGCACAGGGAAATATCTGCTTCTAAATCCAAAACGCAGCTATCTAACAGAACGGTTGTCAATGTGTGCACTCAACTTCCAGAGTTAAACCTGTGTGTGGATTCAGCAGTCTGCAAACACTTTCTCTGCAGAGTCCCCAAACAGGCGTTTTCAGCCCATTACCGGCATATGGAAGAAACAGCAGTAAGCACAGGGAAATATCTGCTTCTAAATCCAAAACGCAGCTATCTAACAGAACGGTTGTCAATGTGTGCACTCAACTTCCAGAGTTAAACCCGTGTGTGGATTCAGCAGTCTGCAAACACTTTCTCTGCAGAGTCCCCAAACAGGCGTTTTCAGCCCATTACCGGCATATGGAAGAAACAGCAGTAAGCACAGGGAAATATCTGCTTCTAAATCCAAAACGCAGCTATCTAACAGAACGGTTGTCAATGTGTGCACTCAACTTCCAGAGTTAAACCCGTGTGTGGATTCAGCAGTCTGCAAACACTTTCTCTGCAGAGTGCCAAAACAGGCGTTTTCAGCCCATTACCGGCATATGGAAGAAACAGCAGTAAGCACAGGGAAATATCTGCTTCTAAATCCAAAACGCAGCTATCTAACAGAACGGTTGTCAATGTGTGCACTCAACTTCCAGAGTTAAACCCGTGTGTGGATTCAGCAGTCTGCAAACACATTCTCTGCAGAGTCCGAAAACAGGCGTTTTCAGCCCATTACCGGCATATGGAAGAAACAGCAGTAAGCACAGGGAAATATCTGCTTCTAAATCCAAAACGCAGCTATCTAACAGAACGGTTGTCAATGTGTGCACTCAACTTCCAGAGTTAAACCCGTGTGTGGATTCAGCAGTCTGCAAACACTTTCTCTGCAGAGTCCCAAAACAGGCGTTTTCAGCCCATTACCGGCATATGGAAGAAACAGCAGTAAGCACAGGGAAATATCTGCTTCTAAATCCAAAACTCAGCTATCTAACAGAACGGTTGTCAATGTGTGCACTCAACTTCCAGAGTTAAACCCGTGTGTGGATTCAGCAGTCTGCAAACACTTTCTCTGCAGAGTCCCAAAACAGGCGTTTTCAGCCCATTACCGGCATATGGAAGAAACAGCAGTAAGCACAGGGAAACATCTGCTTCTAAATCCAAAACGCAGCTATCTAACAGAACGGTTGTCAATGTGTGCACTCAACTTCCAGAGTTAAACCCGTGTGTGGATTCAGCAGTCTGCAAACACTTTCTCTGCAGAGTCCCAAAACAGGCGTTTTCAGCCCATTACCGGCATATGGAAGAAACAGCAGTAAGCACAGGGAAATATCTGCTTCTAAATCCAAAACGCAGCTATCTAACAGAACGGTTGTCAATGTGTGCACTCAACTTCCAGAGTTAAACCCGTGTGTGGATTCAGCAGTCTGCAAACACTTTCTCTGCAGAGTCCCAAAACAGGCGTTTTCAGCCCATTACCGGCATATGGAAGAAACAGCAGTAAGCACAGGGAAATATCTGCTTCTAAATCCAAAACGCAGCTATCTAACAGAACGGTTGTCAATGTGTGCACTCAACTTCCAGAGTTAAACCCGTGTGTGGATTCAGCAGTCTGCAAACACTTTCTCTGCAGAGTCCCAAACCAGGCGTTTTCAGCCATTACCGGCATATGGAAGAAACAGCAGTAAGCACAGGGAAATATCTGCTTCTAAATCCAAAACGCAGCTATCTAACAGAACGGTTGTCAATGTGTGCACTCAACTTCCAGAGTTAAACCCGTGTGTGGATTCAGCAGTCTGCAAACACTTTCTCTGCAGAGTCCCCAAACAGGCGTTTTCAGCCCATTACCGGCATATGGAAGAAACAGCAGTAAGCACAGGGAAATATCTGCTTCTAAATCCAAAACGCAGCTATCTAACAGAACGGTTGTCAATGTGTGCACTCAACTTCCAGAGTTAAACCCGTGTGTGGATTCAGCAGTCTGCAAACACTTTCTCTGCAGAGTCCCCAAACAGGCGTTTTCAGCCCATTACCGGCATATGGAAGAAACAGCAGTAAGCACAGGGAAATATCTGCTTCTAAATCCAAAACGCAGCTATTTAACAGAACGGTTGTCAATGTGTGCACTCAACTTCCAGAGTTAAACCTGTGTGTGGATTCAGCAGTCTGCAAACACTTTCTCTGCAGAGTCCCAAAACAGGCGTTTTCAGCCCATTACCGGCATATGGAAGAAACAGCAGTAAGCACAGGGAAATATCTGCTTCTAAATCCAAAACGCAGCTATCTAACAGAACGGTTGTCAATGTGTGCACTCAACTTCCAGAGTTAAACCCGTGTGTGGATTCAGCAGTCTGCAAACACTTTCTCTGCAGAGTCCCAAAACAGGCGTTTTCAGCCCATTACCGGCATATGGAAGAAACAGCAGTAAGCACAGGGAAATATCTGCTTCTAAATCCAAAACGCAGCTATCTAACAGAACGGTTGTCAATGTGTGCACTCAACTTCCAGAGTTAAACCCGTGTGTGGATTCAGCAGTCTGCAAACACTTTCTCTGCAGAGTCCCAAAACAGGCGTTTTCAGCCCATTACCGGCATATGGAAGAAACAGCAGTAAGCACAGGGAAATATCTGCTTCTAAATCCAAAACGCAGCTATCTAACAGAACGGTTGTCAATGTGTGCACTCAACTTCCAGAGTTAAACCCGTGTGTGGATTCAGCAGTCTGCAAACACTTTCTCTGCAGAGTCCCAAAACAGGCGTTTTCAGCCCATTACCGGCATATGGAAGAAACAGCAGTAAGCACAGGGAAATATCTGCTTCTAAATCCAAAACGCAGCTATCTAACAGAACGGTTGTCAATGTGTGCACTCAACTTCCAGAGTTAAACCCGTGTGTGGATTCAGCAGTCTGCAAACACTTTCTCTGCAGAGTCCCCAAACAGGCGTTTTCAGCCCATTACCGGCATATGGAAGAAACAGCAGTAAGCACAGGGAAATATCTGCTTCTAAATCCAAAACGCAGCTATCTAACAGAACGGTTGTCAATGTGTGCACTCAACTTCCAGAGTTAAACCCGTGTGTGGATTCAGCAGTCTGCAAACACTTTCTCTGCAGAGTCCCCAAACAGGCGTTTTCAGTCCATTACCGGCATATGGAAGAAACAGCAGTAAGCACAGGGAAATATCTGCTTCTAAATCCAAAACGCAGCTATCTAACAGAACGGTTGTCAATGTGTGCACTCAACTTCCAGAGTTAAACCCGTGTGTGGATTCAGCAGTCTGCAAACACTTTCTCTGCAGAGTCCCCAAACAGGCGTTTTCAGCCCATTACCGGCATATGGAAGAAACAGCAGTAAGAACAGGGAAATATCTGCTTCTAAATCCAAAACGCAGCTATCTAACAGAACGGTTGTCAATGTGTGCACTCAACTTCCAGAGTTAAACCCGTGTGTGGATTCAGCAGTCTGCAAACACTTTCTCTGCAGAGTCCCAAACCAGGCGTTTTCAGCCCATTACCGGCATATGGAAGAAACAGCAGTAAGCACAGGGAAATATCTGCTTCTAAATCCAAAACGCAGCTATCTAACAGAACGGTTGTCAATGTGTGCACTCAACTTCCAGAGTTAAACCTGTGTGTGGGATTCAGCAGTCTGCAAACACTTTCTCTGCAGAGTCCCAAAACAGGCGTTTTCAGCCCATTACCGGCATATGGAAGAAACAGCAGTAAGCACAGGGAAATATCTGCTTCTAAATCCAAAACGCAGCTATCTAACAGAACGGTTGTCAATGTGTGCACTCAACTTCCAGAGTTAAACCCGTGTGTGGATTCAGCAGTCTGCAAACACTTTCTCTGCAGAGTCCCAAACCAGGCGTTTTCAGCCCATTACCGGCATATGGAAGAAACAGCAGTAAGCACAGGGAAATATCTGCTTCTAAATCCAAAACGCAGCTATCTAACAGAACGGTTGTCAATGTGTGCACTCAACTTCCAGAGTTAAACCCGTGTGTGGATTCAGCAGTCTGCAAACACTTTCTCTGCAGAGTCCCCAAAACAGGCGTTTTCAGCCCATTACCGGCATATGGAAGAAACAGCAGTAAGCACAGGGAAATATCTGCTTCTAAATCCAAAACGCAGCTATCTAACAGAACGGTTGTCAATGTGTGCACTCAACTTCCAGAGTTAAACCCGTGTGTGGATTCAGCAGTCTGCAAACACTTTCTCTGCAGAGTCCCAAAACAGGCGTTTTCAGCCCATTACCGGCATATGGAAGAAACAGCAGTAAGCACAGGGAAATATCTGCTTCTAAATCCAAAACGCAGCTATCTAACAGAACGGTTGTCAATGTGTGCACTCAACTTCCAGAGTTAAACCCGTGTGTGGATTCAGCAGTCTGCAAACACTTTCTCTGCAGAGTCCCCAAACAGGCGTTTTCAGCCCATTACCGGCATATGGAAGAAACAGCAGTAAGCACAGGGAAATATCTGCTTCTAAATCCAAAACGCAGCTATCTAACAGAACGGTTGTCAATGTGTGCACTCAACTTCCAGAGTTAAACCCGTGTGTGGATTCAGCAGTCTGCAAACACTTTCTCTGCAGAGTCCCCAAACAGGCGTTTTCAGCCCATTACCGGCATATGGAAGAAACAGCAGTAAGCACAGGGAAATATCTGCTTCTAAATCCAAAACGCAGCTATCTAACAGAACGGTTGTCAATGTGTGCACTCAACTTCCAGAGTTAAACCCGTGTGTGGATTCAGCAGTCTGCAAACACTTTCTCTGCAGAGTCCCCAAACAGGCGTTTTCAGCCCATTACCGGCATATGGAAGAAACAGCAGTAAGCACAGGGAAATATCTGCTTCTAAATCCAAAACGCAGCTATCTAACAGAACGGTTGTCAATGTGTGCACTCAACTTCCAGAGTTAAACCCGTGTGTGGATTCAGCAGTCTGCAAACACTTTCTCTGCAGAGTCCCAAAACAGGCGTTTTCAGCCGATTACCGGCATATGGAAGAAACAGCAGTAAGCACAGGGAAATATCTGCTTCTAAATCCAAAACGCAGCTATCTAACAGAACGGTTGTCAATGTGTGCACTCAACTTCCAGAGTTAAACCCGTGTGTGGATTCAGCAGTCTGCAAACACTTTCTCTGCAGAGTCCCAAAACAGGCGTTTTCAGCCCATTACCGGCATATGGAAGAAACAGCAGTAAGCACAGGGAAATATCTGCTTCTAAATCCAAAACGCAGCTATCTAACAGAACGGTTGTCAATGTGTGCACTCAACTTCCCGAGTTAAACCCGTGTGTGGATTCAGCAGTCTGCAAACACTTTCTCTGCAGAGTCCCCAAACAGGCGTTTTCAGCCCATTACCGGCATATGGAAGAAACAGCAGTAAGCACAGGGAAATATCTGCTTCTAAATCCAAAACGCAGCTATCTAACAGAACGGTTGTCAATGTGTGCACTCAACTTCCAGAGATAAACCCGTGTGTGGATTCAGCAGTCTGCAAACACTTTCTCTGCAGAGTCCCCAAACAGGCGTTTTCAGCCCATTACCGGCATATGGAAGAAACAGCAGTAAGCACAGGGAAATATCTGCTTCTAAATCCAAAACGCAGCTATCTAACAGAACGGTTGTCAATGTGTGCACTCAACTTCCAGAGTTAAACCCGTGTGTGGATTCAGCAATCTGCAAACACTTTCTCTGCAGAGTCCCCAAACAGGCGTTTTCAGCCCATTACCGGCATATGGAAGAAACAGCAGTAAGCACAGGGAAATATCTGCTTCTAAATCCAAAACGCAGCTATCTAACAGAACGGTTGTCAATGTGTGCACTCAACTTCCAGAGTTAAACCCGTGTGTGGATTCAGCAGTCTGCAAACACTTTCTCTGCAGAGTCCCAAAACAGGCGTTTTCAGCCCATTACCGGCATATGGAAGAAACAGCAGTAAGCACAGGGAAATATCTGCTTCTAAATCCAAAACGCAGCTATCTAACAGAACGGTTGTCAATGTGTGCACTCAACTTCCAGAGTTAAACCCGTGTGTGGATTCAGCAGTCTGCAAACACTTTCTCTGCAGAGTCCCAAAACAGGCGTTTTCAGCCCATTACCGGCATATGGAAGAAACAGCAGTAAGCACAGGGAAATATCTGCTTCTAAATCCAAAACGCAGCTATCTAACAGAACGGTTGTCAATGTGTGCACTCAACTTCCAGAGTTAAACCCGTGTGTGGATTCAGCAGTCTGCAAACACTTTCTCTGCAGAGTCCCCAAACAGGCGTTTTCAGCCCATTACCGGCATATGGAAGAAACAGCAGTAAGCACAGGGAAATATCTGCTTCTAAATCCAAAACGCAGCTATCTAACAGAACGGTTGTCAATGTGTGCACTCAACTTCCAGAGTTAAACCCGTGTGTGGATTCAGCAGTCTGCAAACACTTTCTCTGCAGAGTCCCCAAACAGGCGTTTTCAGCCCATTACCGGCATATGGAAGAAACAGCAGTAAGCACAGGGAAATATCTGCTTCTAAATCCAAAACGCAGCTATCTAACAGAACGGTTGTCAATGTGTGCACTCAACTTCCAGAGTTAAACCCGTGTGTGGATTCAGCAGTCTGCAAACACTTTCTCTGCAGAGTCCCCAAACAGGCGTTTTCAGCCCATTACCGGCATATGGAAGAAACAGCAGTAAGCACAGGGAAATATCTGCTTCTAAATCCAAAACGCAGCTATCTAACAGAACGGTTGTCAATGTGTGCACTCAACTTCCAGAGTTAAACCCGTGTGTGGATTCAGCAGTCTGCAAACACTTTCTCTGCAGAGTCCCAAACCAGGCGTTTTCAGCCCATTACCGGCATATGGAAGAAACAGCAGTAAGCACAGGGAAATATCTGCTTCTAAATCCAAAACGCAGCTATTTAACAGAACGGTTGTCAATGTGTGCACTCAACTTCCAGAGTTAAACCCGTGTGTGGATTCAGCAGTCTGCAAACACTTTCTCTGCAGAGTCCCAAAACAGGCGTTTTCAGCCCATTACCGGCATATGGAAGAAACAGCAGTAAGCACAGGGAAATATCTGCTTCTAAATCCAAAACGCAGCTATCTAACAGAACGGTTGTCAATGTGTGCACTCAACTTCCAGAGTTAAACCCGTGTGTGGATTCAGCAGTCTGCAAACACTTTCTCTGCAGAGTCCCAAAGCAGGCGTTTTCAGCCCATTACCGGCATATGGAAGAAACAGCAGTAAGCACAGGGAAATATCTGCTTCTAAATCCAAAACGCAGCTATCTAACAGAACGGTTGTCAATGTGTGCACTCAACTTCCAGAGTTAAACCCGTGTGTGGATTCAGCAGTCTGCAAACACTTTCTCTGCAGAGTCCCCAAACAGGCGTTTTCAGCCCATTACCGGCATATGGAAGAAACAGCAGTAAGCACAGGGAAATATCTGCTTCTAAATCCAAAACGCAGCTATCCAACAGAACGGTTGTCAATGTGTGCACTCAACTTCCAGAGTTAAACCCGTGTGTGGATTCAGCAGTCTGCAAACACTTTCTCTGCAGAGTCCCAAAGCAGGCGTTTTCAGCCCATTACCGGCATATGGAAGAAACAGCAGTAAGCACAGGGAAATATCTGCTTCTAAATCCAAAACGCAGCTATCTAACAGAACGGTTGTCAATGTGTGCACTCAACTTCCAGAGTTAAACCCGTGTGTGGATTCAGCAGTCTGCAAACACTTTCTCTGCAGAGTCCCAAAGCAGGCGTTTTCAGCCCATTACCGGCATATGGAAGAAACAGCAGTAAGCACAGGGAAATATCTGCTTCTAAATCCAAAACGCAGCTATCTAACAGAACGGTTGTCAATGTGTGCACTCAACTTCCAGAGTTAAACCCGTGTGTGGATTCAGCAGTCTGCAAACACTTTCTCTGCAGAGTCCCCAAACAGGCGTTTTCAGCCCATTACCGGCATATGGAAGAAACAGCAGTAAGCACAGGGAAATATCTGCTTCTAAATCCAAAACGCAGCTATCTAACAGAACGGTTGTCAATGTGTGCACTCAACTTCCAGAGTTAAACCTGTGTGTGGATTCAGCAGTCTGCAAACACTTTCTCTGCAGAGTCCCAAAACAGGCGTTTTCAGCCCATTACCGGCATATGGAAGAAACAGCAGTAAGCACAGGGAAATATCTGCTTCTAAATCCAAAACGCAGCTATCTAACAGAACGGTTGTCAATGTGTGCACTCAACTTCCAGAGTTAAACCCGTGTGTGGATTCAGCAGTCTGCAAACACTTTCTCTGCAGAGTCCCAAACCAGGCGTTTTCAGCCCATTACCGGCATATGGAAGAAACAGCAGTAAGCACAGGGAAATATCTGCTTCTAAATCCAAAACGCAGCTATCTAACAGAACGGTTGTCAATGTGTGCACTCAACTTCCAGAGTTAAACCCGTGTGTGGATTCAGCAGTCTGCAAACACTTTCTCTGCAGAGTCCCAAAACAGGCGTTTTCAGCCCATTACCGGCATATGGAAGAAACAGCAGTAAGCACAGGGAAATATCTGCTTCTAAATCCAAAACGCAGCTATCTAACAGAACGGTTGTCAATGTGTGCACTCAACTTCCAGAGTTAAACCCGTGTGTGGATTCAGCAGTCTGCAAACACTTTCTCTGCAGAGTCCCAAAACAGGCGTTTTCAGCCCATTACCGGCATATGGAAGAAACAGCAGTAAGCACAGGGAAATATCTGCTTCTAAATCCAAAACGCAGCTATCTAACAGAACGGTTGTCAATGTGTGCACTCAACTTCCAGAGTTAAACCCGTGTGTGGATTCAGCAGTCTGCAAACACTTTCTCTGCAGAGTCCCCAAACAGGCGTTTTCAGCCCATTACCGGCATATGGAAGAAACAGCAGTAAGCACAGGGAAATATCTGCTTCTAAATCCAAAACGCAGCTATCTAACAGAACGGTTGTCAATGTGTGCACTCAACTTCCAGAGTTAAACCCGTGTGTGGATTCAGCAGTCTGCAAACACTTTCTCTGCAGAGTCCCCAAACAGGCGTTTTCAGCCCATTACCGGCATATGGAAGAAACAGCAGTAAGCACAGGGAAATATCTGCTTCTAAATCCAAAACGCAGCTATCTAACAGAACGGTTGTCAATGTGTGCACTCAACTTCCAGAGTTAAACCCGTGTGTGGATTCAGCAGTCTGCAAACACTTTCTCTGCAGAGTCCCCAAACAGGCGTTTTCAGCCCATTACCGGCATATGGAAGAAACAGCAGTAAGCACAGGGAAATATCTGCTTCTAAATCCAAAACGCAGCTATCTAACAGAACGGTTGTCAATGTGTGCACTCAACTTCCAGAGTTAAACCCGTGTGTGGATTCAGCAGTCTGCAAACACTTTCTCTGCAGAGTCCCAAAACAGGCGTTTTCAGCCGATTACCGGCATATGGAAGAAACAGCAGTAAGCACAGGGAAATATCTGCTTCTAAATCCAAACGCAGCTATCTAACAGAACGGTTGTCAATGTGTGCACTCAACTTCCAGAGTTAAACCCGTGTGTGGATTCAGCAGTCTGCAAACACTTTCTCTGCAGAGTCCCAAAACAGGCGTTTTCAGCCCATTACCGGCATATGGAAGAAACAGCAGTAAGCACAGGGAAATATCTGCTTCTAAATCCAAAACGCAGCTATCTAACAGAACGGTTGTCAATGTGTGCACTCAACTTCCCGAGTTAAACCCGTGTGTGGATTCAGCAGTCTGCAAACACTTTCTCTGCAGAGTCCCCAAACAGGCGTTTTCAGCCCATTACCGGCATATGGAAGAAACAGCAGTAAGCACAGGGAAATATCTGCTTCTAAATCCAAAACGCAGCTATCTAACAGAACGGTTGTCAATGTGTGCACTCAACTTCCAGAGATAAACCCGTGTGTGGATTCAGCAGTCTGCAAACACTTTCTCTGCAGAGTCCCCAAACAGGCGTTTTCAGCCCATTACCGGCATATGGAAGAAACAGCAGTAAGCACAGGGAAATATCTGCTTCTAAATCCAAAACGCAGCTATCTAACAGAACGGTTGTCAATGTGTGCACTCAACTTCCAGAGTTAAACCCGTGTGTGGATTCAGCAGTCTGCAAACACTTTCTCTGCAGAGTCCCCAAACAGGCGTTTTCAGCCCATTACCGGCATATGGAAGAAACAGCAGTAAGCACAGGGAAATATCTGCTTCTAAATCCAAAACGCAGCTATCTAACAGAACGGTTGTCAATGTGTGCACTCAACTTCCAGAGTTAAACCCGTGTGTGGATTCAGCAGTCTGCAAACACTTTCTCTGCAGAGTCCCAAACCAGGCGTTTTCAGCCCATTACCGGCATATGGAAGAAACAGCAGTAAGCACAGGGAAATATCTGCTTCTAAATCCAAAACGCAGCTATCTAACAGAACGGTTGTCAATGTGTGCACTCAACTTCCAGAGTTAAACCCGTGTGTGGATTCAGCAGTCTGCAAACACTTTCTCTGCAGAGTCCCAAAACAGGCGTTTTCAGCCCATTACCGGCATATGGAAGAAACAGCAGTAAGCACAGGGAAATATCTGCTTCTAAATCCAAAACGCAGCTATCTAACAGAACGGTTGTCAATGTGTGCACTCAACTTCCAGAGTTAAACCCGTGTGTGGATTCAGCAGTCTGCAAACACATTCTCTGCAGAGTCCCAAAGCAGGCGTTTTCAGCCCATACCGGCATATGGAAGAAACAGCAGTAAGCACAGGGAAATATCTGCTTCTAAATCCAAAACGCAGCTATCTAACAGAACGGTTGTCAATGTGTGCACTCAACTTCCAGAGTTAAACCCGTGTGTGGATTCAGCAGTCTGCAAAACACTTTCTCTGCAGAGTCCCAAAACAGGCGTTTTCAGCCCATTTACCGGCATATGGAAGAAACAGCAGTAAGCACAGGGAAATATCTGCTTCTAAATCCAAAACGCAGCTATCTAACAGAACGGTTGTCAATGTGTGCACTCAACTTCCAGAGTTAAACCCGTGTGTGGATTCAGCAGTCTGCAAACACTTTCTCTGCAGAGTCCCAAAGCAGGCGTTTTCAGCCCATTACCGGCATATGGAAGAAACAGCAGTAAGCACAGGGAAATATCTGCTTCTAAATCCAAAACGCAGCTATCTAACAGAACGGTTGTCAATGTGTACACTCAACTTCCAGAATTAAACCCGTGTGTGGATTCAGCAGTCTGCAAACACTTCTCTGCAGAGTCCCAAAGCAGGCGTTTTCAGCCCATTACCGGCATATGGAAGAAACAGCAGTAAGCACAGGGAAATATCTGCTTCTAAATCCAAAACGCAGCTATCTAACAGAACGGTTGTCAATGTGTGCACTCAACTTCCAGAGTTAAACCCGTGTGTGGATTCAGCAGTCTGCAAACACTTTCTCTGCAGAGTCCCAAAACAGGCGTTTTCAGCCCATTACCGGCATATGGAAGAAACAGCAGTAAGCACAGGGAAATATCTGCTTCTAAATCCAAAACGCAGCTATCTAACAGAACGGTTGTCAATGTGTGCACTCAACTTCCAGAGATAAACCCGTGTGTGGATTCAGCAGTCTGCAAACACTTTCTCTGCAGAGTCCCAAAACAGGCGTTTTCAGCCCATTACCGGCATATGGAAGAAACAGCAGTAAGCACAGGGAAATATCTGCTTCTAAATCCAAAACGCAGCTATTTAACAGAACGGTTGTCAATGTGTGCACTCAACTTCCAGAGTTAAACCTGTGTGTGGATTCAGCAGTCTGCAAACACTTTCTCTGCAGAGTCCCAAAACAGGCGTTTTCAGCCCATTACCGGCATATGGAAGAAACAGCAGTAAGCACAGGGAAATATCTGCTTCTAAATCCAAAACGCAGCTATCTAACAGAACGGTTGTCAATGTGTGCACTCAACTTCCAGAGTTAAACCCGTGTGTGGATTCAGCAGTCTGCAAACACTTTCTCTGCAGAGTCCCAAAACAGGCGTTTTCAGCCCATTACCGGCATATGGAAGAAACAGCAGTAAGCACAGGGAAATATCTGCTTCTAAATCCAAAACGCAGCTATCTAACAGAACGGTTGTCAATGTGTGCACTCAACTTCCAGAGTTAAACCCGTGTGTGGATTCAGCAGTCTGCAAACACTTTCTCTGCAGAGTCCCAAACCAGGCGTTTTCAGCCCATTACCGGCATATGGAAGAAACAGCAGTAAGCACAGGGAAATATCTGCTTCTAAATCCAAAACGCAGCTATCTAACAGAACGGTTTGTCAATGTGTACACTCAACTTCCAGAGTTAAACCCGTGTGTGGATTCAGCAGTCTGCAAACACTTTCTCTGCAGAGTCCCAAAACAGGCGTTTTCAGCCCATTACCGGCATATGGAAGAAACAGCAGTAAGCACAGGGAAATATCTGCTTCTAAATCCAAAACGCAGCTATCTAACAGAACGGTTGTCAATGTGTGCACTCAACTTCCAGAGTTAAACCCGTGTGTGGATTCAGCAGTCTGCAAACACTTTCTCTGCAGAGTCCCAAAACAGGCGTTTTCAGCCCATTACCGGCATATGGAAGAAACAGCAGTAAGCACAGGGAAATATCTGCTTCTAAATCCAAAACGCAGCTATCTAACAGAACGGTTGTCAATGTGTGCACTCAACTTCCAGAGTTAAACCCGTGTGTGGATTCAGCAGTCTGCAAACACTTTCTCTGCAGAGTCCCCAAACAGGCGTTTTCAGCCCATTACCGGCATATGGAAGAAACAGCAGTAAGCACAGGGAAATATCTGCTTCTAAATCCAAAACGCAGCTATCTAACAGAACGGTTGTCAATGTGTGCACTCAACTTCCAGAGTTAAACCCGTGTGTGGATTCAGCAGTCTGCAAACACTTTCTCTGCAGAGTCCCAAAGCAGGCGTTTTCAGCCCATTACCGGCATATGGAAGAAACAGCAGTAAGCACAGGGAAATATCTGCTTCTAAATCCAAAACGCAGCTATCTAACAGAACGGTTGTCAATGTGTGCACTCAACTTCCAGAGTTAAACCCGTGTGTGGATTCAGCAGTCTGCAAACACTTTCTCTGCAGAGTCCCAAAGCAGGCGTTTTCAGCCCATTACCGGCATATGGAAGAAACAGCAGTAAGCACAGGGAAATATCTGCTTCTAAATCCAAAACGCAGCTATCTAACAGAACGGTTGTCAATGTGTGCACTCAACTTCCAGAGTTAAACCCGTGTGTGGATTCAGCAGTCTGCAAACACTTTCTCTGCAGAGTCCCCAAACAGGCGTTTTCAGCCCATTACCGGCATATGGAAGAAACAGCAGTAAGCACAGGGAAATATCTGCTTCTAAATCCAAAACGCAGCTATCTAACAGAACGGTTGTCAATGTGTGCACTCAACTTCCAGAGTTAAACCTGTGTGTGGATTCAGCAGTCTGCAAACACTTTCTCTGCAGAGTCCCAAAACAGGCGTTTTCAGCCCATTACCGGCATATGGAAGAAACAGCAGTAAGCACAGGGAAATATCTGCTTCTAAATCCAAAACGCAGCTATCTAACAGAACGGTTGTCAATGTGTGCACTCAACTTCCAGAGTTAAACCCGTGTGTGGATTCAGCAGTCTGCAAACACTTTCTCTGCAGAGTCCCAAACCAGGCGTTTTCAGCCCATTACCGGCATATGGAAGAAACAGCAGTAAGCACAGGGAAATATCTGCTTCTAAATCCAAAACGCAGCTATCTAACAGAACGGTTGTCAATGTGTGCACTCAACTTCCAGAGTTAAACCCGTGTGTGGATTCAGCAGTCTGCAAACACTTTCTCTGCAGAGTCCCAAAACAGGCGTTTTCAGCCCATTACCGGCATATGGAAGAAACAGCAGTAAGCACAGGGAAATATCTGCTTCTAAATCCAAAACGCAGCTATCTAACAGAACGGTTGTCAATGTGTGCACTCAACTTCCAGAGTTAAACCCGTGTGTGGATTCAGCAGTCTGCAAACACTTTCTCTGCAGAGTCCCAAAACAGGCGTTTTCAGCCCATTACCGGCATATGGAAGAAACAGCAGTAAGCACAGGGAAACATCTGCTTCTAAATCCAAAACGCAGCTATCTAACAGAACGGTTGTCAATGTGTGCACTCAACTTCCAGAGTTAAACCCGTGTGTGGATTCAGCAGTCTGCAAACACTTTCTCTGCAGAGTCCCAAAACAGGCGTTTTCAGCCCATTACCGGCATATGGAAGAAACAGCAGTAAGCACAGGGAAATATCTGCTTCTAAATCCAAAACGCAGCTATCTAACAGAACGGTTGTCAATGTGTGCACTCAACTTCCAGAGTTAAACCCGTGTGTGGATTCAGCAGTCTGCAAACACTTTCTCTGCAGAGTCCCAAAACAGGCGTTTTCAGCCCATTACCGGCATATGGAAGAAACAGCAGTAAGCACAGGGAAATATCTGCTTCTAAATCCAAAACGCAGCTATCTAACAGAACGGTTGTCAATGTGTGCACTCAACTTCCAGAGTTAAACCCGTGTGTGGAT